>NC_059508.1:36279573-36287073 GCF_914767665.1 Harmonia axyridis
TTGTACGATGACGAGCGAACCCGCCACCTATTGGTTTTGATCTAATAAAAGCGCTCCTTCCGTTCCCGGTCGGAGCTCTATTTGCATGTATTAGCTCTAGAATTACCACAGTTATCCAAGTAAATGTGGGTACGATCTAAGGAACCATAACTGATTTAATGAGCCTTTCGCGGTTTCACCTTAATTTGGCTTGTACTGAGACATGCATGGCTTAATCTTTGAGACAAGCATATGACTACTGGCAGGATCAACCAGGGAACTGCGTGCTTATACGATCGGTCCACGAGATTGCCGGTATGGCCAAACCCGTTCGCCTCTCGTCATGTGGCACTAGCCATGTCGATTGACTTCGACTAGCGCCGCACATCAGTAAGTGCAAGTCCTCGACGAAACGACGTAACAGCCCCCAGTCAGCATGAGACTCAAGCTATATATACATCATCATCATCTCGGACAAAACACCGATCAAAAATGAGAAAGTTTCTAGAAACAATCCCTCGCCAAGGCGTCCATATATAATACGAACCCCCGGCTATCAACTAATTTCTTATACACATTCCATCTCGACCCTTCGCTATACATGTGAATATAACGACACGGTGATTCGAGATTCAACAATATTTGTCGCTCGGAACGAATTGAGTGGTTGCAAATTTTTTGTGAACATAACCCGCAACGGGCAGAGGATCACGATTTTAAGGTTGGTCGCTTAAAGGCCATTCGACTACAAAGAGACGAAGCGGACCGCGACCTCGCTGCATGAGGTTGACGAAAGCGACCCAAGATGCGAAAGCCGAAACCAACACACCTTGCCAGTACCCAAACGCCGAGGTCGGATTCGGGTCTACCACTTACCAACTGAATATCATCCTAAAAAGAACTCCAAACAGTCTAGGACAGGACCCATTCTCCACCCCTTCTATATATGTCAGGAGAACCCCGGATTCCCCTCCAGACACGATTTAGCAAACTTTTCCCGATCGATCCGACCCACCGAGGCCGTTTCGACCGTTCGCCGCGCCTACTAGAGCTGATTTCTTCGGACTCCGATCAGAAAATCCGCCGATGCATGTCGTTAACACCTAGTCCGCCTCGTCCGATCGATCGAGGCCGTTTCGACCGTTCGCCGCGCCTACTAGAGCTGATTTCTTCGGACTCCGATCAGAAAATCCGCCGATGCATGTCGTTAACACCTAGTCCGCCTCGTCCGATCGATCTAGGCCGTCTCGATCCACCCATCGCGCATCGAAAGTCGCATCTCTCGAACTCCGATCCGGAAATCGGCCGATGCATCACGTTAACTATTTCTTATATATCTAATATAATATACATCGAGACGGTAAGAATTCTTTTAATCGAAGATATACATATACTTCTCATCAATATCCAAAAGCTTATCGAAAAATAAATTACTCAACTTTTACGTGAAGAATCGTTCACCCAAACCTTATCCCCTATATATGTCAGGAGAACCCAAGGTTCCCCTCCAGACACGATTTAGCAAACTTTTCCCGATCGATCCGACCCACCGAGGCCGTCTCGACCGTCCGCTGCGCCTACTAGGGCCGATTTCTTCGGACTCCGATCAGAAAATATACCGATGCATGTCGTTAACACCTAGTCCGCCTCGTCCGATCTATCTAAACAGTCTCGACGCACCCAACACTCTTTCAAAGTCGGATTACTCGGACTCAATCTGAAAATGGACCGATGCATGACGTCAACACTTAGCCCGCCTCGTCTGATCGATCTAAGCCATCTCGACCCACCCAACACGCCTTCCAAGTCGGATCACTCGGACTTCGATCTGAAAATCTCCGGACTCATTTTTATGAATATCCCCAGTCAGTAAGAACGTTATTTCGCCAATATATACCAACAATAAACCATATTCCAATAGCTGAACCAAAAATATAATTCCCGATCCAAACGTTCTGCATCGCCCAACGCGACCACCTTCCCTATATATGTCAGGAGAGCACAGGGTTCCCCTCCAGACAACACTTACGCTCTATCCCCGACTCTCGGTCGATCGATAGGCCAGGTCAGCGGTGTCTGTTTCGGCCGAAGCTCGGACTTTGGTCAAAATGTTCCGATACAAAATTTGAACCAAGATAGATACAGATATGATTCCTTCTTAAATATACGTTGATTATCGAACAGAATATGGTAAATATTTTGCGATGACCGAGGATTTCATGAATTTTTTTTTTTTTCGAAAAAATTTTCTGTTATCGGAATTTCCTCAAATTTCATTTGGTTGCCTACTAATGCATATTAAAAACGATAATCAACAATCAGAATCATTATTTATCATTTATTTCAATTTTTATAATGAAAAACGTTCACGTCCTTTCGCGCCTCTCGATCGTCGTTTACGTGATGCATCGGTCAGCCCTAGTTTACGTGGTGCATCGGTAAGATCGAGTTCACGTTCTGCATCGGTAAGATCCAGTTCACGTGGTGCATCGGTAAGATCGAGATTACGTGGTGCATCGGTAAGATCGAGTTTACGTGGTGCATCGGTAAGATCCAATTCACGTTCTGCATCGGTAAGATCCAGTTCACGTGGTGCATCGGTGAGATCGAGTTTACGTTCTGCATCGGTGTGATCTAGTTTACGTTGTGCATCGGTAAGATCGAGATTACGTGAAGCATCGGTATGATCGAGTTTACGTTCTGCATCGGTCTGGACTTAGAGATATATTTTCGACGTGAAAATGTTCCGATACAACTTTTGAACCAGGATAGTTAGAGAGATGATTTTTTCTGGGATGTACGTTGATTGGGGAATGGATTGTGGAAAATAACTTGCCATGACCGAGGTGTTCTCGAATTTTTTTTTTTTTTCGAAAAATATTTTCTGATTTTGGATTTTACTCAAATTTGATTTCGTTGCCTTCTAATGTGTTCTAAAAGAGTAAATCAGTAATCAGAATCGAAAAATATTTTTCGGATTTTTTTTTTTTTGAAAAAAAATTTTCTGATTTTGGAATTTCCTCAAATTTGATTTGGTTGCCTTCTAATGTGTTTTTAAAGCGTAAATCAGTAATCAGAATCAATATTCATTGTCGACTTTAATTTTTATAAGGAAAAATGTTCACGTCCTTAAACGCCTCCCCATCATTAGCCCGAGTCCAAGTCGATGTCAGTCCCGAGCGGACGGTGTCAGATACTACCTATCGCCCCGGTCTGGACTTGGCGAGGTATTTCGACGTGAAATGTTCCGATACAACTTTTGAACCAGGATAGTTAGAGAGATGATTTCTTCTATGTTGTACGTTGATTGTGGAATGGATTGTGGGAAATAACTTGCCATGACCCAGGTGTTCTTGAATTTTTTTTTTTTTCGAAAAAAATTTTCTGATCTTGAAATTTCCTCAAATCTGATTGCGTTGCCTTCTAATGTGTTCTAAAAGAGTAAATCAGTAATCAGAATCAATATTCATTGTCGACTTTAATTTTTATAAGGAAAAATGTTCACGTCCTTAAACGCCTCTCCATCGTTACCCCGACTCCAAGACGATGTTAGACCGGAGCGGACGGTGTCAGATGCGACCGATCTCCCCGGTCTGGACTTAGCGAGATATTCCGACGTGAAATGTTCCGATACAAAAATTTAACTGTGATAGTTAGAGAGATGGTTCCTTTTGTGATGTACGTTGATTGTGTAATAGAATATGGAAATAAACTTGAGATGACCGAGGTCTTCTGGGATTTTTTTTTTTTTTCGAAAAATATTTTTCGATTTCGGAAATCCCTCAAATTTCATTGAGATATGTCCTAATGTGTTCTTAAAGCTTAAATCAACAATCAGAATTAATATCCAAAAGTTATTTCATTTTTTATGAGGAAAAACGTTCACGTCCTTTCCGCTCCCAAAAAGTGAGATATCATAGAAAATATCGCAATATATGTTGTTTACGGCCATACCACGCTGAAATTGCCAGTTCTCGTCAGAACACTGAAGCCAAGCAGCGTCGGGCGCGGTTAGTACTTGGATGGGTGACCGCTTGGGAACACCGCGTGCTGTAAGCTTTTTTTTTACGTTCTGCATCGGTCTGCCGAGATAACGTGGTGCATCGGTATGATCGAGTTTACGTTCTGCATCGGTAAGATCGAGATTACGTGATGCATCGGTAAGATTGAGATTACGTGGTGCATCGGTAAGATCGAGATTACGTGGTGCATCGGTAAGATCGAGTTTACGTGGTGCATCGGTAAGATCCAATTCACGTTCTGCATCGGTAAGATCCAGTTCACGTGGTGCATCGGTGAGATTGAGATTACGTGGTGCATCGGTAAGATCGAGTTTACGTGGTGCATCGGTAAGATCCAATTCACGTTCTGCATCGGTAAGATCCAGTTCACGTGGTGCATCGGTAAGATCGAGATTACGTGGTGCATCGGTAAGATCGAGTTTACGTGGTGCATCGGTAAGATCCAATTCACGTTCTGCATCGGTAAGATCCAGTTCACGTGGTGCATCGGTAAGATTGAGATTACGTGGTGCATCGGTAAGATCGAGTTTACGTGGTGCATCGGTAAGATCCAATTCACGTTCTGCATCGGTAAGATCCAGTTCACGTGGTGCATCGGTAAGATGGAGATTACGTGGTGCATCGGTAAGATCGAGATTACGTGGTGCATCGGTAAGATCTACTTTACGTTCTGCATCGGTCTGCCCTTGTTTACGTGGTGCATCGGTAAGATCGAGATTACGTGAAGCATCGGTATGATCGAGTTTACGTTCTGCATCGGTCTGCCCGATATTACGTGGTGCATCGGTTCAGCCCTAGTTTACGTTGTGCATCGGTCTGGACTTAGAGATATATTTTCGACGTGAAAATGTTCCGATACAACTTTTGAACCAGGATAGTTAGAGAGATGATTTTTTCTGTGATGTACGTCGATTGGGGAATGGATTGTGGAAAATAACTTGCCATGACCGAGGTGTCCTCGAATTTTTTTTTTTTTCGAAAAAAATTTTCTGATTGTGGAATTTTCTCAAATTTGATTTGGTTGCCTCCTAATGTGTTCTAAAAGAGTAAATCAGTAATAGGAATCGAAAAATATTTTTCGGATTTTTTTTTTTTTCGAAAAAAATTTTCTGATCGTGGAATTTCCTCAAATTCGATTTGGTTGCCTTCTAATGTGTTTTTAAAGCGTAAATCAGTAATCAGAATCAATATTCATTGTCGACTTTAATTTTTATAAGGAAAAATGTTCACGTCCTTAAACGCCTCCCCATCATCAGCCCGAGTCCAAGTCGATGTCAGTCCCGAGCGGACGGTGTCAGATACTACCTATCGCCGAGGTCTGGACTTGGCGAGATATTACGACGTGAAATGTTCCGATACAACTTTTGAACCAGGATAGTTAGAGAGATGATTTCTTCTATGTTGTACGTTGATTGTGGAATGAAATACGGAAAATAACTCGCCATGACCGAGGTGATTACGATTTTTTTTTTTTTTTCGAAAAAAATTTTCTGATCGTGGAATTTTCTCAAATTTGATTTGGTTGCCTCCTTATATGTTCTAATAGCGATAATCAACAATCAGAATCAAAATCCATGATCGGGTTTGATTTTTATAAGGAAAAATGTTCACGTCCTTTTTTTCAACCCCGACTCATTGACGATGTTAGAACCGAGCCGGCGGTGTCAGATACGACCGATCGCCCCGGTCCCGATCGTCATTTACGTTGTGCATCGGTCTGCCCGAGATTACGTGGTGCATCGGTATGATCGAGTTTACGTGGTGCATCGGTAAGATCCAATTCACGTTCTGCATCGGTAAGATCCAGTTCACGTGGTGCATCGGTAAGATTGAGATTACGTGGTGCATCGGTAAGATCGAGTTTACGTGGTGCATCGGTAAGATCCAATTCACGTTCTGCATCGGTAAGATCCAGTTCACGTGGTGCATCGGTAAGATGGAGATTACGTGGTGCATCGGTAAGATCGAGTTTACGTGGTGCATCGGTAAGATCTACTTTACGTTCTGCATCGGTCTGCCCTTGTTTACGTGGTGCATCGGTAAGATCGAGATTACGTGAAGCATCGGTATGATCGAGTTTACGTTCTGCATCGGTCTGCCCGATATTACGTGGTGCATCGGTTCAGCCCTAGTTTACGTTGTGCATCGGTCTGGACTTAGAGATATATTTTCGACGTGAAAATGTTCCGATACAACTTTTGAACCAGGATAGTTAGAGAGATGATTTTTTCTGTGATGTACGTCGATTGGGGAATGGATTGTGGAAAATAACTTGCCATGACCGAGGTGTCCTCGAATTTTTTTTTTTTTCGAAAAAAATTTTCTGATTGTGGAATTTTCTCAAATTTGATTTGGTTGCCTCCTAATGTGTTCTAAAAGAGTAAATCAGTAATAGGAATCGAAAAATATTTTTCGGATTTTTTTTTTTTTCGAAAAAAATTTTCTGATCGTGGAATTTCCTCAAATTCGATTTGGTTGCCTTCTAATGTGTTTTTAAAGCGTAAATCAGTAATCAGAATCAATATTCATTGTCGACTTTAATTTTTATAAGGAAAAATGTTCACGTCCTTAAACGCCTCCCCATCATCAGCCCGAGTCCAAGTCGATGTCAGTCCCGAGCGGACGGTGTCAGATACTACCTATCGCCGAGGTCTGGACTTGGCGAGATATTACGACGTGAAATGTTCCGATACAACTTTTGAACCAGGATAGTTAGAGAGATGATTTCTTCTATGTTGTACGTTGATTGTGGAATGAAATACGGAAAATAACTCGCCATGACCGAGGTGATTACGATTTTTTTTTTTTTTTCGAAAAAAATTTTCTGATCGTGGAATTTTCTCAAATTTGATTTGGTTGCCTCCTTATATGTTCTAATAGCGATAATCAACAATCAGAATCAAAATCCATGATCGGGTTTGATTTTTATAAGGAAAAATGTTCACGTCCTTTTTTTCAACCCCGACTCATTGACGATGTTAGAACCGAGCCGGCGGTGTCAGATACGACCGATCGCCCCGGTCCCGATCGTCATTTACGTTGTGCATCGGTCTGCCCGAGATTACGTGGTGCATCGGTATGATCGAGTTTACGTGGTGCATCGGTAAGATCCAATTCACGTTCTGCATCGGTAAGATCCAGTTCACGTGGTGCATCGGTAAGATTGAGATTACGTGGTGCATCGGTAAGATCGAGTTTACGTGGTGCATCGGTAAGATCCAATTCACGTTCTGCATCGGTAAGATCCAGTTCACGTGGTGCATCGGTAAGATGGAGATTACGTGGTGCATCGGTAAGATCGAGATTACGTGGTGCATCGGTAAGATCTACTTTACGTTCTGCATCGGTCTGCCCTTGTTTACGTGGTGCATCGGTAAGATCGAGATTACGTGAAGCATCGGTATGATCGAGTTTACGTTCTGCATCGGTCTGCCCGATATTACGTGGTGCATCGGTTCAGCCCTAGTTTACGTTGTGCATCGGTCTGGACTTAGAGATA
>NC_059508.1:36297073-36298350 GCF_914767665.1 Harmonia axyridis
CCATGCGATCAGCTTAAAGTTATTCAGAGTCACCAAATTGTACGATGACGAGCGAACCCGCCACCTATTGGTTTTGATCTAATAAAAGCGCTCCTTCCGTTCCCGGTCGGAGCTCTATTTGCATGTATTAGCTCTAGAATTACCACAGTTATCCAAGTAAATGTGGGTACGATCTAAGGAACCATAACTGATTTAATGAGCCTTTCGCGGTTTCACCTTAATTTGGCTTGTACTGAGACATGCATGGCTTAATCTTTGAGACAAGCATATGACTACTGGCAGGATCAACCAGGGAACTGCGTGCTTATACGATCGGTCCACGAGATTGCCGGTATGGCCAAACCCGTTCGCCTCTCGTCATGTGGCACTAGCCATGTCGATTGACTTCGACTAGCGCCGCACATCAGTAAGTGCAAGTCCTCGACGAAACGACGTAACAGCCCCCAGTCAGCATGAGACTCAAGCTATATATACATCATCATCATCTCGGACAAAACACCGATCAAAAATGAGAAAGTTTCTAGAAACAATCCCTCGCCAAGGCGTCCATATATAATACGAACCCCCGGCTATCAACTAATTTCTTATACACATTCCATCTCGACCCTTCGCTATACATGTGAATATAACGACACGGTGATTCGAGATTCAACAATATTTGTCGCTCGGAACGAATTGAGTGGTTGCAAATTTTTTGTGAACATAACCCGCAACGGGCAGAGGATCACGATTTTAAGGTTGGTCGCTTAAAGGCCATTCGACTACAAAGAGACGAAGCGGACCGCGACCTCGCTGCATGAGGTTGACGAAAGCGACCCAAGATGCGAAAGCCGAAACCAACACACCTTGCCAGTACCCAAACGCCGAGGTCGGATTCGGGTCTACCACTTACCAACTGAATATCATCCTAAAAAGAACTCCAAACAGTCTAGGACAGGACCCATTCTCCACCCCTTCTATATATGTCAGGAGAACCCCGGATTCCCCTCCAGACACGATTTAGCAAACTTTTCCCGATCGATCCGACCCACCGAGGCCGTTTCGACCGTTCGCCGCGCCTACTAGAGCTGATTTCTTCGGACTCCGATCAGAAAATCCGCCGATGCATGTCGTTAACACCTAGTCCGCCTCGTCCGATCGATCGAGGCCGTTTCGACCGTTCGCCGCGCCTACTAGAGCTGATTTCTTCGGACTCCGATCAGAAAATCCGCCGATGCATGTCGTTAACACCTAGTCCGCCTCGTCCGATCGATCTAGGCCGTCTCGATCCACCCATC
>NC_059508.1:36303550-36318550 GCF_914767665.1 Harmonia axyridis
AACAAACCGATGCATCACGTAGACAAGATCGTACCGAATGTTAACACAATCCAAAAGGAAATAATCTTAGATGAATATCGATTCTGATTATTGATTTTTCTTTCGCGATATTGATAGAAGACATCTGAATGAATTTCGAATTAATTCCGAAATCAAAAAAATATTTTCAATAAATTTTTTTTCTAGAGTACCTCGGTCTTTTCTATTTTTTTTCCAAGTTTCGTACGTCAATCAACATACATCCCAGAAAAAATCATCTCTCTAACTATCCTGGTTCAAAAGTTGTATCGGAACTTTTCACGTCGAAAAAGAACATAGGCGAAAAAGGACGTGAACATTATTCCTTATAAAAATCAAACCCGACCATGGATTTTGATTCTGATTGTTGATTATCGCTATTAGAACACATTAGGAGGCAACCAAATCAAATTTGAGAAAATTCCACAATCAGAAAATTTTTTTCGAAAAAAAAAAAAAAATTCGAGAACACCTCGGTCATGGCAAGTTATTTCCCACAATCCATTCCCCAATCAACGTACATCCCAGAAAAAATCATCTCTCTAACTATCCTAGTTCAAAAGTTGTATCGGAACATTTTCACGTCGAAAATATATCTCTAAGTCCAGACCGATGCACCACGTAATCTCGGGCAGACCGATGCACAACGTAAATGACGATCGGGACCGGGGCGATCGGTCGTATCTGACACCGCCGGCTCGGTTCTAACATCGTCAATGAGTCGGGGTTGTAAAAAAGGACGTGAACATTTTTCCTTATAAAAATCAAACCCGACCATGGATTTTGATTCTGATTGTTGATTATCGCTACTAGAACATATAAGGAGGCAACCAAATCAAATTTGAGAAAATTCCACGATCAGAAAATTTTTTTCGAAAAAAAAAAAAAATCGTAATCACCTCGGTCATGGCGAGTTATTTTCCGTATTTCATTCCACAATCAACGTACAACATAGAAGAAATCATCTCTCTAACTATCCTGGTTCAAAAGTTGTATCGGAACATTTCACGTCGTAATATCTCGCCAAGTCCAGACCTCGGCGATAGGTAGTATCTGACACCGTCCGCTCGGGACTGACATCGACTTGGACTCGGGCTGATGATGGGGAGGCGTTTAAGGACGTGAACATTTTTCCTTATAAAAATTAAAGTCGACAATGAATATTGATTCTGATTACTGATTTACGCTTTAAAAACACATTAGAAGGCAACCAAATCGAATTTGAGGAAATTCCACGATCAGAAAATTTTTTTCGAAAAAAAAAAAAATCCGAAAAATATTTTTCGATTCCGATTACTGATTTACTCTTTTAGAACACATTAGGAGGCAACCAAATCAAATTTGAGAAAATTCCACAATCAGAAAATTTTTTTCGAAAAAAAAAAAAATTCGAGGACACCTCGGTCATGGCAAGTTATTTCCCACAATCCATTCCCCGATCCACGTACATCCCAGAAAAAATCATCTCTCTAACTATCCTGGTTCAAAAGTTGTATCGGAACATTTTCACGTCGAAAATATATCTCTAAGTCCAAACCGATGCACCACGTAAACTAGGGCAGACCGATGCACCACGTAATATCGGGCAGACCGATGCAGAACGTAAACTCGATCATACCGATGCTTCACGTAATCTCGATCTTACCGATGCACCACGTAAACAAGGGCAGACCGATGCAGAACGTAAAGTAGATCTTACCGATGCACCACGTAATCTCGATCTTACCGATGCACCACGTAATCTCCATCTTACCGATGCACCACGTGAACTGGATCTTACCGATGCAGAACGTGAATTGGATCTTACCGATGCAGAACGTGAATTGGATCTTACCGATGCACCACGTAAACTCGATCATACCGATGCACCACGTAATCTCGGGCAGACCGATGCACAACGTAAATGACGATCGGGACCGGGGCGATCGGTCGTATCTGACACCGCCGGCTCGGTTCTAACATCGTCAATGAGTCGGGGTTGTAAAAAAGGACGTGAACATTTTTCCTTATAAAAATCAAACCCGACCATGGATTTTGATTCTGATTGTTGATTATCGCTACTAGAACATATAAGGAGGCAACCAAATCAAATTTGAGAAAATTCCACGATCAGAAAATTTTTTTCGAAAAAAAAAAAAAATCGTAATCACCTCGGTCATGGCGAGTTATTTTCCGTATTTCATTCCACAATCAACGTACAACATAGAAGAAATCATCTCTCTAACTATCCTGGTTCAAAAGTTGTATCGGAACATTTCACGTCGTAATATCTCGCCAAGTCCAGACCTCGGCGATAGGTAGTATCTGACACCGTCCGCTCGGGACTGACATCGACTTGGACTCGGGCTGATGATGGGGAGGCGTTTAAGGACGTGAACATTTTTCCTTATAAAAATTAAAGTCGACAATGAATATTGATTCTGATTACTGATTTACGCTTTAAAAACACATTAGAAGGCAACCAAATCGAATTTGAGGAAATTCCACGATCAGAAAATTTTTTTCGAAAAAAAAAAAAATCCGAAAAATATTTTTCGATTCCGATTACTGATTTACTCTTTTAGAACACATTAGGAGGCAACCAAATCAAATTTGAGAAAATTCCACAATCAGAAAATTTTTTTCGAAAAAAAAAAAAATTCGAGGACACCTCGGTCATGGCAAGTTATTTCCCACAATCCATTCCCCGATCCACGTACATCCCAGAAAAAATCATCTCTCTAACTATCCTGGTTCAAAAGTTGTATCGGAACATTTTCACGTCGAAAATATATCTCTAAGTCCAAACCGATGCACCACGTAAACTAGGGCAGACCGATGCACCACGTAATATCGGGCAGACCGATGCAGAACGTAAACTCGATCATACCGATGCTTCACGTAATCTCGATCTTACCGATGCACCACGTAAACAAGGGCAGACCGATGCAGAACGTAAAGTAGATCTTACCGATGCACCACGTAATCTCGATCTTACCGATGCACCACGTAATCTCCATCTTACCGATGCACCACGTGAACTGGATCTTACCGATGCAGAACGTGAATTGGATCTTACCGATGCAGAACGTGAATTGGATCTTACCGATGCACCACGTAAACTCGATCATACCGATGCACCACGTAATCTCGGGCAGACCGATGCACAACGTAAATGACGATCGGGACCGGGGCGATCGGTCGTATCTGACACCGCCGGCTCGGTTCTAACATCGTCAATGAGTCGGGGTTGTAAAAAAGGACGTGAACATTTTTCCTTATAAAAATCAAACCCGACCATGGATTTTGATTCTGATTGTTGATTATCGCTACTAGAACATATAAGGAGGCAACCAAATCAAATTTGAGAAAATTCCACGATCAGAAAATTTTTTTCGAAAAAAAAAAAAAATCGTAATCACCTCGGTCATGGCGAGTTATTTTCCGTATTTCATTCCACAATCAACGTACAACATAGAAGAAATCATCTCTCTAACTATCCTGGTTCAAAAGTTGTATCGGAACATTTCACGTCGTAATATCTCGCCAAGTCCAGACCTCGGCGATAGGTAGTATCTGACACCGTCCGCTCGGGACTGACATCGACTTGGACTCGGGCTGATGATGGGGAGGCGTTTAAGGACGTGAACATTTTTCCTTATAAAAATTAAAGTCGACAATGAATATTGATTCTGATTACTGATTTACGCTTTAAAAACACATTAGAAGGCAACCAAATCGAATTTGAGGAAATTCCACGATCAGAAAATTTTTTTCGAAAAAAAAAAAAATCCGAAAAATATTTTTCGATTCCGATTACTGATTTACTCTTTTAGAACACATTAGGAGGCAACCAAATCAAATTTGAGAAAATTCCACAATCAGAAAATTTTTTTCGAAAAAAAAAAAAATTCGAGGACACCTCGGTCATGGCAAGTTATTTCCCACAATCCATTCCCCGATCCACGTACATCCCAGAAAAAATCATCTCTCTAACTATCCTGGTTCAAAAGTTGTATCGGAACATTTTCACGTCGAAAATATATCTCTAAGTCCAAACCGATGCACCACGTAAACTAGGGCAGACCGATGCACCACGTAATATCGGGCAGACCGATGCAGAACGTAAACTCGATCATACCGATGCTTCACGTAATCTCGATCTTACCGATGCACCACGTAAACAAGGGCAGACCGATGCAGAACGTAAAGTAGATCTTACCGATGCACCACGTAATCTCGATCTTACCGATGCACCACGTAATCTCCATCTTACCGATGCACCACGTGAACTGGATCTTACCGATGCAGAACGTGAATTGGATCTTACCGATGCAGAACGTGAATTGGATCTTACCGATGCACCACGTAAACTCGATCATACCGATGCACCACGTAATCTCGGGCAGACCGATGCACAACGTAAATGACGATCGGGACCGGGGCGATCGGTCGTATCTGACACCGCCGGCTCGGTTCTAACATCGTCAATGAGTCGGGGTTGTAAAAAAGGACGTGAACATTTTTCCTTATAAAAATCAAACCCGACCATGGATTTTGATTCTGATTGTTGATTATCGCTACTAGAACATATAAGGAGGCAACCAAATCAAATTTGAGAAAATTCCACGATCAGAAAATTTTTTTCGAAAAAAAAAAAAAATCGTAATCACCTCGGTCATGGCGAGTTATTTTCCGTATTTCATTCCACAATCAACGTACAACATAGAAGAAATCATCTCTCTAACTATCCTGGTTCAAAAGTTGTATCGGAACATTTCACGTCGTAATATCTCGCCAAGTCCAGACCTCGGCGATAGGTAGTATCTGACACCGTCCGCTCGGGACTGACATCGACTTGGACTCGGGCTGATGATGGGGAGGCGTTTAAGGACGTGAACATTTTTCCTTATAAAAATTAAAGTCGACAATGAATATTGATTCTGATTACTGATTTACGCTTTAAAAACACATTAGAAGGCAACCAAATCGAATTTGAGGAAATTCCACGATCAGAAAATTTTTTTCGAAAAAAAAAAAAATCCGAAAAATATTTTTCGATTCCGATTACTGATTTACTCTTTTAGAACACATTAGGAGGCAACCAAATCAAATTTGAGAAAATTCCACAATCAGAAAATTTTTTTCGAAAAAAAAAAAAATTCGAGGACACCTCGGTCATGGCAAGTTATTTCCCACAATCCATTCCCCGATCCACGTACATCCCAGAAAAAATCATCTCTCTAACTATCCTGGTTCAAAAGTTGTATCGGAACATTTTCACGTCGAAAATATATCTCTAAGTCCAAACCGATGCACCACGTAAACTAGGGCAGACCGATGCACCACGTAATATCGGGCAGACCGATGCAGAACGTAAACTCGATCATACCGATGCTTCACGTAATCTCGATCTTACCGATGCACCACGTAAACAAGGGCAGACCGATGCAGAACGTAAAGTAGATCTTACCGATGCACCACGTAATCTCGATCTTACCGATGCACCACGTAATCTCCATCTTACCGATGCACCACGTGAACTGGATCTTACCGATGCAGAACGTGAATTGGATCTTACCGATGCAGAACGTGAATTGGATCTTACCGATGCACCACGTAAACTCGATCATACCGATGCACCACGTAATCTCGGGCAGACCGATGCACAACGTAAATGACGATCGGGACCGGGGCGATCGGTCGTATCTGACACCGCCGGCTCGGTTCTAACATCGTCAATGAGTCGGGGTTGTAAAAAAGGACGTGAACATTTTTCCTTATAAAAATCAAACCCGACCATGGATTTTGATTCTGATTGTTGATTATCGCTACTAGAACATATAAGGAGGCAACCAAATCAAATTTGAGAAAATTCCACGATCAGAAAATTTTTTTCGAAAAAAAAAAAAAATCGTAATCACCTCGGTCATGGCGAGTTATTTTCCGTATTTCATTCCACAATCAACGTACAACATAGAAGAAATCATCTCTCTAACTATCCTGGTTCAAAAGTTGTATCGGAACATTTCACGTCGTAATATCTCGCCAAGTCCAGACCTCGGCGATAGGTAGTATCTGACACCGTCCGCTCGGGACTGACATCGACTTGGACTCGGGCTGATGATGGGGAGGCGTTTAAGGACGTGAACATTTTTCCTTATAAAAATTAAAGTCGACAATGAATATTGATTCTGATTACTGATTTACGCTTTAAAAACACATTAGAAGGCAACCAAATCGAATTTGAGGAAATTCCACGATCAGAAAATTTTTTTCGAAAAAAAAAAAAATCCGAAAAATATTTTTCGATTCCGATTACTGATTTACTCTTTTAGAACACATTAGGAGGCAACCAAATCAAATTTGAGAAAATTCCACAATCAGAAAATTTTTTTCGAAAAAAAAAAAAATTCGAGGACACCTCGGTCATGGCAAGTTATTTCCCACAATCCATTCCCCGATCCACGTACATCCCAGAAAAAATCATCTCTCTAACTATCCTGGTTCAAAAGTTGTATCGGAACATTTTCACGTCGAAAATATATCTCTAAGTCCAAACCGATGCACCACGTAAACTAGGGCAGACCGATGCACCACGTAATATCGGGCAGACCGATGCAGAACGTAAACTCGATCATACCGATGCTTCACGTAATCTCGATCTTACCGATGCACCACGTAAACAAGGGCAGACCGATGCAGAACGTAAAGTAGATCTTACCGATGCACCACGTAATCTCGATCTTACCGATGCACCACGTAATCTCCATCTTACCGATGCACCACGTGAACTGGATCTTACCGATGCAGAACGTGAATTGGATCTTACCGATGCAGAACGTGAATTGGATCTTACCGATGCACCACGTAAACTCGATCATACCGATGCACCACGTAATCTCGGGCAGACCGATGCACAACGTAAATGACGATCGGGACCGGGGCGATCGGTCGTATCTGACACCGCCGGCTCGGTTCTAACATCGTCAATGAGTCGGGGTTGTAAAAAAGGACGTGAACATTTTTCCTTATAAAAATCAAACCCGACCATGGATTTTGATTCTGATTGTTGATTATCGCTACTAGAACATATAAGGAGGCAACCAAATCAAATTTGAGAAAATTCCACGATCAGAAAATTTTTTTCGAAAAAAAAAAAAAAACGTAATCACCTCGGTCATGGCGAGTTATTTTACGTATTTCATTCCACAATCAACGTACAACATAGAAGAAATCATCTCTCTAACTATCCTGGTTCAAAAGTTGTATCGGAACATTTCACGTCGTAATATCTCGCCAAGTCCAGACCTCGGCGATAGGTAGTATCTGACACCGTCCGCTCGGGACTGACATCGACTTGGACTCGGGCTGATGATGGGGAGGCGTTTAAGGACGTGAACATTTTTCCTTATAAAAATTAAAGTCGACAATGAATATTGATTCTGATTACTGATTTACGCTTTAAAAACACATTAGAAGGCAACCAAATCGAATTTGAGGAAATTCCACGATCAGAAAATTTTTTTCGAAAAAAAAAAAAATCCGAAAAATATTTTTCGATTCCGATTACTGATTTACTCTTTTAGAACACATTAGGAGGCAACCAAATCAAATTTGAGAAAATTCCACAATCAGAAAATTTTTTTCGAAAAAAAAAAAAATTCGAGGACACCTCGGTCATGGCAAGTTATTTCCCACAATCCATTCCCCGATCCACGTACATCCCAGAAAAAATCATCTCTCTAACTATCCTGGTTCAAAAGTTGTATCGGAACATTTTCACGTCGAAAATATATCTCTAAGTCCAAACCGATGCACCACGTAAACTAGGGCAGACCGATGCACCACGTAATATCGGGCAGACCGATGCAGAACGTAAACTCGATCATACCGATGCTTCACGTAATCTCGATCTTACCGATGCACCACGTAAACAAGGGCAGACCGATGCAGAACGTAAAGTAGATCTTACCGATGCACCACGTAATCTCGATCTTACCGATGCACCACGTAATCTCCATCTTACCGATGCACCACGTGAACTGGATCTTACCGATGCAGAACGTGAATTGGATCTTACCGATGCAGAACGTGAATTGGATCTTACCGATGCACCACGTAAACTCGATCATACCGATGCACCACGTAATCTCGGGCAGACCGATGCACAACGTAAATGACGATCGGGACCGGGGCGATCGGTCGTATCTGACACCGCCGGCTCGGTTCTAACATCGTCAATGAGTCGGGGTTGTAAAAAAGGACGTGAACATTTTTCCTTATAAAAATCAAACCCGACCATGGATTTTGATTCTGATTGTTGATTATCGCTACTAGAACATATAAGGAGGCAACCAAATCAAATTTGAGAAAATTCCACGATCAGAAAATTTTTTTCGAAAAAAAAAAAAAATCGTAATCACCTCGGTCATGGCGAGTTATTTTCCGTATTTCATTCCACAATCAACGTACAACATAGAAGAAATCATCTCTCTAACTATCCTGGTTCAAAAGTTGTATCGGAACATTTCACGTCGTAATATCTCGCCAAGTCCAGACCTCGGCGATAGGTAGTATCTGACACCGTCCGCTCGGGACTGACATCGACTTGGACTCGGGCTGATGATGGGGAGGCGTTTAAGGACGTGAACATTTTTCCTTATAAAAATTAAAGTCGACAATGAATATTGATTCTGATTACTGATTTACGCTTTAAAAACACATTAGAAGGCAACCAAATCGAATTTGAGGAAATTCCACGATCAGAAAATTTTTTTCGAAAAAAAAAAAAATCCGAAAAATATTTTTCGATTCCGATTACTGATTTACTCTTTTAGAACACATTAGGAGGCAACCAAATCAAATTTGAGAAAATTCCACAATCAGAAAATTTTTTTCGAAAAAAAAAAAAATTCGAGGACACCTCGGTCATGGCAAGTTATTTCCCACAATCCATTCCCCGATCCACGTACATCCCAGAAAAAATCATCTCTCTAACTATCCTGGTTCAAAAGTTGTATCGGAACATTTTCACGTCGAAAATATATCTCTAAGTCCAAACCGATGCACCACGTAAACTAGGGCAGACCGATGCACCACGTAATATCGGGCAGACCGATGCAGAACGTAAACTCGATCATACCGATGCTTCACGTAATCTCGATCTTACCGATGCACCACGTAAACAAGGGCAGACCGATGCAGAACGTAAAGTAGATCTTACCGATGCACCACGTAATCTCGATCTTACCGATGCACCACGTAATCTCCATCTTACCGATGCACCACGTGAACTGGATCTTACCGATGCAGAACGTGAATTGGATCTTACCGATGCAGAACGTGAATTGGATCTTACCGATGCACCACGTAAACTCGATCATACCGATGCACCACGTAATCTCGGGCAGACCGATGCACAACGTAAATGACGATCGGGACCGGGGCGATCGGTCGTATCTGACACCGCCGGCTCGGTTCTAACATCGTCAATGAGTCGGGGTTGTAAAAAAGGACGTGAACATTTTTCCTTATAAAAATCAAACCCGACCATGGATTTTGATTCTGATTGTTGATTATCGCTACTAGAACATATAAGGAGGCAACCAAATCAAATTTGAGAAAATTCCACGATCAGAAAATTTTTTTCGAAAAAAAAAAAAAATCGTAATCACCTCGGTCATGGCGAGTTATTTTCCGTATTTCATTCCACAATCAACGTACAACATAGAAGAAATCATCTCTCTAACTATCCTGGTTCAAAAGTTGTATCGGAACATTTCACGTCGTAATATCTCGCCAAGTCCAGACCTCGGCGATAGGTAGTATCTGACACCGTCCGCTCGGGACTGACATCGACTTGGACTCGGGCTGATGATGGGGAGGCGTTTAAGGACGTGAACATTTTTCCTTATAAAAATTAAAGTCGACAATGAATATTGATTCTGATTACTGATTTACGCTTTAAAAACACATTAGAAGGCAACCAAATCGAATTTGAGGAAATTCCACGATCAGAAAATTTTTTTCGAAAAAAAAAAAAATCCGAAAAATATTTTTCGATTCCGATTACTGATTTACTCTTTTAGAACACATTAGGAGGCAACCAAATCAAATTTGAGAAAATTCCACAATCAGAAAATTTTTTTCGAAAAAAAAAAAAATTCGAGGACACCTCGGTCATGGCAAGTTATTTCCCACAATCCATTCCCCGATCCACGTACATCCCAGAAAAAATCATCTCTCTAACTATCCTGGTTCAAAAGTTGTATCGGAACATTTTCACGTCGAAAATATATCTCTAAGTCCAAACCGATGCACCACGTAAACTAGGGCAGACCGATGCACCACGTAATATCGGGCAGACCGATGCAGAACGTAAACTCGATCATACCGATGCTTCACGTAATCTCGATCTTACCGATGCACCACGTAAACAAGGGCAGACCGATGCAGAACGTAAAGTAGATCTTACCGATGCACCACGTAATCTCGATCTTACCGATGCACCACGTAATCTCCATCTTACCGATGCACCACGTGAACTGGATCTTACCGATGCACCACGTAATCTCAATCTTACCGATGCACCACGTGAACTGGATCTTACCGATGCAGAACGTGAATTGGATCTTACCGATGCACCACGTAAACTCGATCTTACCGATGCACCACGTAATCTCGATCTTACCGATGCACCACGTGAACTGGATCTTACCGATGCAGAACGTGAATTGGATCTTACCGATGCACCACGTAAACTCGATCTTACCGATGCACCACGTAATCTCAATCTTACCGATGCACCACGTGAACTGGATCTTACCGATGCAGAACGTGAATTGGATCTTACCGATGCACCACGTAAACTCGATCTTACCGATGCACCACGTAATCTCAATCTTACCGATGCACCACGTGAACTGGATCTTACCGATGCAGAACGTGAATTGGATCTTACCGATGCACCACGTAAACTCGATCTTACCGATGCACCACGTAATCTCGATCTTACCGATGCACCACGTGAACTGGATCTTACCGATGCAGAACGTGAATTGGATCTTACCGATGCACCACGTAAACTCGATCTTACCGATGCACCACGTAATCTCAATCTTACCGATGCATCACGTAATCTCGATCTTACCGATGCAGAACGTAAACTCGATCATACCGATGCACCACGTTATCTCGGCAGACCGATGCAGAACGTAAAAAAAAAGCTTACAGCACGCGGTGTTCCCAAGCGGTCACCCATCCAAGTACTAACCGCGCCCGACGCTGCTTGGCTTCAGTGTTCTGACGAGAACTGGCAATTTCAGCGTGGTATGGCCGTAAACAACAAATATAGCGATATTTTCTATGATATCTCACTTTTTGGGAGCGGAAAGGACGTGAACGTTTTTCCTTATAAAAAATGAAATAACTTTTGGATATTAATTCTGATTGTTGATTTAAGTTTTAAGAACACATTAGGACATATCTCAATGAAATTTGAGGGATTTCCGAAATCGAAAAATATTTTTCGAAAAAAAAAAAAAATCCCAGAAGACCTCGGTCATCTCAAGTTTATTTCCATATTCTATTACACAATCAACGTACATCACAAAAGGAACCATCTCTCTAACTATCACAGTTAAATTTTTGTATCGGAACATTTCACGTCGGAATATCTCGCTAAGTCCAGACCGGGGAGATCGGTCGCATTTGACACCGTCCGCTCCGGTCTAACATCGTCTTGGAGTCGGGGTAACGATGGAGAGGCGTTTAAGGACGTGAACATTTTTCCTTATAAAAATTAAAGTCGACAATGAATATTGATTCTGATTACTGATTTACTCTTTTAGTACACATTAGAAGGCAACGCAATCAGATTTGAGGAAATTTCAAGATCAGAAAATTTTTTTCGAAAAAAAAAAAAATTCAAGAACACCTGGGTCATGGCAAGTTATTTCCCACAATCCATTCCACAATCAACGTACAACATAGAAGAAATCATCTCTCTAACTATCCTGGTTCAAAAGTTGTATCGGAACATTTCACGTCGAAATACCTCGCCAAGTCCAGACCGGGGCGATAGGTAGTATCTGACACCGTCCGCTCGGGACTGACATCGACTTGGACTCGGGCTAATGATGGGGAGGCGTTTAAGGACGTGAACATTTTTCCTTATAAAAATTAAAGTCGACAATGAATATTGATTCTGATTACTGATTTACGCTTTAAAAACACATTAGAAGGCAACCAAATCAAATTTGAGGAAATTCCAAAATCAGAAAATTTTTTTTCAAAAAAAAAAAAATCCGAAAAATATTTTTCGATTCTGATTACTGATTTACTCTTTTAGAACACATTAGAAGGCAACGAAATCAAATTTGAGTGAAATCCAAAATCAGAAAATATTTTTCGAAAAAAAAAAAAAATTCGAGAACACCTCGGTCATGGCAAGTTATTTTCCACAATCCATTCCCCAATCAACGTACATCCCAGAAAAAATCATCTCTCTAACTATCCTGGTTCAAAAGTTGTATCGGAACATTTTCACGTCGAAAATATATCTCAGAGTCCAGACCGATGCAGAACGTAAACTCGATCATACCGATGCTTCACGTAATCTCGATCTTACCGATGCACAACGTAAACTAGATCACACCGATGCAGAACGTAAACTCGATCATACCGATGCACCACGTAAACTCAGGCAGACCGATGCAGAACGTGAACTCGATCTTACCGATGCACCACGTAATCTCGATCTTACCGATGCACCACGTAAACTCGGGCAGACCGATGCAGAACGTGAACTCGATCTTACCGATGCACCACGTAAACTAGGGCTGACCGATGCATCACGTAAACGACGATCGAGAGGCGCGAAAGGACGTGAACGTTTTTCATTATAAAAATTGAAATAAATGATAAATAATGATTCTGATTGTTGGTTATCATTTTTAATAAGCATTAGGAGGCAACCAAATGAAATTTGAGGAAATTCCGATAATAGAAAATTTTTTCGAAAAAAAAAAAAAATTCATGAAATCCTCGGTCATCGCAAAATATTTACCATATTCTGTTCGATAATCAACGTATATTTAAGAAGGAATCATATCTGTATCTATCTTGGTTCAAATTTTGTATCGGAACATTTTGACCAAAGTCCGAGCTTCGGCCGAAACAGACTCCGCTGACCTGGCCTATCGATCGACCGAGAGTCGGGGATAGAGCGTAAGTGTTGTCTGGAGGGGAACCCTGTGCTCTCCTGACATATATAGGGAAGGTGGTCGCGTTGGGCGATGCAGAACGTTTGGATCGGGAATTATATTTTTGGTTCAGCTATTGGAATATGGTTTATTGTTGGTATATATTGGCGAAATAACGTTCTTACTGACTGGGGATATTCATAAAAATGAGTCCGGAGATTTTCAGATCGAAGTCCGAGTGATCCGACTTGGAAGGCGTGTTGGGTGGGTCGAGATGGCTTAGATAGATCAGACGAGGCGGGCTAAGTGTTGACGTCATGCATCGGTCCATTTTCAGATTGAGTCCGAGTAATCCGACTTTGAAAGAGTGTTGGGTGCGTCGAGACTGTTTAGATAGATCGGACGAGGCGGACTAGGTGTTAACGACATGCATCGGTATATTTTCTGATCGGAGTCCGAAGAAATCGGCCCTAGTAGGCGCAGCGGACGGTCGAGACGGCCTCGGTGGGTCGGATCGATCGGGAAAAGTTTGCTAAATCGTGTCTGGAGGGGAACCTTGGGTTCTCCTGACATATATAGGGGATAAGGTTTGGGTGAACGATTCTTCACGTAAAAGTTGAGTAATTTATTTTTCGATAAGCTTTTGGATATTGATGAGAAGTATATGTATATCTTCGATTAAAAGAATTCTTACCGTCTCCATGTATATTATATTAGATATATAAGAAATAGTTAACGTGATGCATCGGCCGATTTCCGGATCGGAGTTCGAGAGATGCGACTTTCGATGCGCGATGGGTGGTTCGAGACGGCCTAGATCGATCGGACGAGGCGGACTAGGTGTTAACGACATGCATCGGCGGATTTTCTGATCGGAGTCCGAAGAAATCAGCTCTAGTAGGCGCGGCGAACGGTCGAAACGGCCTCGATCGATCGGACGAGGCGGACTAGGTGTTAACGACATGCATCGGCGGATTTTCTGATCGGAGTCCGAAGAAATCAGCTCTAGTAGGCGCGGCGAACGGTCGAAACGGCCTCGGTGGGTCGGATCGATCGGGAAAAGTTTGCTAAATCGTGTCTGGAGGGGAATCCGGGGTTCTCCTGACATATATAGAAGGGGTGGAGAATGGGTCCTGTCCTAGACTGTTTGGAGTTCTTTTTAGGATGATATTCAGTTGGTAAGTGGTAGACCCGAATCCGACCTCGGCGTTTGGGTACTGGCAAGGTGTGTTGGTTTCGGCTTTCGCATCTTGGGTCGCTTTCGTCAACCTCATGCAGCGAGGTCGCGGTCCGCTTCGTCTCTTTGTAGTCGAATGGCCTTTAAGCGACCAACCTTAAAATCGTGATCCTCTGCCCGTTGCGGGTTATGTTCACAAAAAATTTGCAACCACTCAATTCGTTCCGAGCGACAAATATTGTTGAATCTCGAATCACCGTGTCGTTATATTCACATGTATAGCGAAGGGTCGAGATGGAATGTGTATAAGAAATTAGTTGATAGCCGGGGGTTCGTATTATATATGGACGCCTTGGCGAGGGATTGTTTCTAGAAACTTTCTCATTTTTGATCGGTGTTTTGTCCGAGATGATGATGATGTATATATAGCTTGAGTCTCATGCTGACTGGGGGCTGTTACGTCGTTTCGTCGAGGACTTGCACTTACTGATGTGCGGCGCTAGTCGAAGTCAATCGACATGGCTAGTGCCACATGACGAGAGGCGAACGGGTTTGGCCATACCGGCAATCTCGTGGACCGATCGTATAAGCACGCAGTTCCCTGGTTGATCCTGCCAGTAG
>NC_059508.1:36321050-36323550 GCF_914767665.1 Harmonia axyridis
TTCACGAAATGAGGAGCCGGCCGCTTATGTCGGCGTTTGTGGTTGGGCGAAGTTCCTTGATGGAACGAGGAGCCGGCTGCTTATGCTGACGTTCGTAGTTGGGCGAAGTCTCGTGATGTGCTCGGAATAAGGATTCGAAGCGCTTGGATTGCCGCGTTCGTGGCTGGGCGAAGTTTCGTGTTTGGCACGGAACGAGGAGCCGGCTGCAGGTTTTAAAGATTCTCGCCCGAAATCGATCAGTCGTTACCGTTGTCTACGGACTTCGGTAGGACGATCTATTCCAGGGACGAAGACGTCGACGTTGTGCGACGCCCGTTACATTAGCGTTTTTATGCTCTTTCGGGATTGTCTGCGACGTTTGTCTCCGTCCGAATTTTTTACGATAATTGTCACTAGATTAGTACGCAAACTAGTTGAACCGAAGATTTTGCGCCGATCGACTGACGTATTGACCCTTCAGTGGGTCGTCTCAGTCATTGGAATGTCATTCTCGAGGAGGTTCGCAGTTGGCGTCTCGTATTTCGAGGGAAAGTCCATTGCGACTAGTACCGAGAAATCGAACATAAAAGATTACCCTGAACGGTGGATCACTTGGCTCGTGGGTCGATGAAGAACGCAGCTAATTGCGCGTCAACATGCGAACTGCAGGACACATGAACATCGACATTTCGAACGCACATTGCGGTCCTCGGACACTGTCCTCGGACCACTCCTGACTGAGGGTCGGTTCCATTACAAAGACTGCCCGGCCAGACGTTATGGCTTGACGAAGTGACGACGTAAAGGTCGTCTAACGTTGATCCTGTACCGAAGGTCATTTGGGCGAGTTGGACGGTTTGCCGCGTGACGATCAACGTTCTGTCGTTTCGACGCCTCGTGTGTTGGAATGATGAGGAGTTGTTTTCGTAACGCGCCGTCTTGAATTGCGAAAGCATATATTGTGGTGTCGTGGTATTGCTCGATCTGCGCCCATGACTGTAGACATGCGATCGTCGTGTCCGAGAAATCTGAACGACGTCCGATCGCTTTAATGTGCCAGTTGTCGCGCGTTGCGGATGAGCTTTCATGAGCGCACCCCCGAAACACCGAAGCACTTTGCTTGGATTCGCATGATCCGCCATACGGAGCAGGAGATAATAGACGCCTTTGAGTAGGCTAACTCCCTCGCGTAAGGTACGTGATTTTATGAGCCGCCAAAGGTTAGTTTCGGAACGTTTCGATGATTTGAACATACGACCTCAGGACAGGTGAGACTACCCGCTGAATTTAAGCATATTATTAAGCGGAGGAAAAGAAACTAACTAGGATTCCCTTAGTAGCGGCGAGCGAACAGGGATTAGCCCAGCACTGAATCCCGCGATCGTAACCGGTCGCCGGGAGATGTGGTGTTTGGAAGGATCCATTATCTGGCGAGTTCGCGGCGCGTTCAAGTCCATCTTGAATGGGGCCATCGCCCATAGAGGGTGCCAGGCCCGTAGCGACCGCTGCGGCTTGCTAGAGGATCTCTTCTTAGAGTCGGGTTGCTTGAGAGTGCAGCCCTAAGTGGGTGGTAAACTCCATCTAAGGCTAAATATAACCACGAGACCGATAGCGAACAAGTACCGTGAGGGAAAGTTGAAAAGAACTTTGAAGAGAGAGTTCAAGAGTACGTGAAACCGTTCAGGGGTAAACCTGAGAAACCCGAAAGGTCGAATGGGGAGATTCATTCGCGCCTGTTGTTGGGATTTACTGACTGTGGAAACGGCGACGTTCGCGTTGGCTGTTCCCTTCGGTTCATCTCCGGCTTCGGACGCGTGCACTTCTCCCCTAGTAGGTCGTCGCGATCCGTTGGGTGCTGTTCTACGGTCTCGAGTGTAGCCCGTGAGCTCGGATTTTCCGATGTTTACGGACACTGGGTTTCCGAACAGCTCGCTCGACGGTTTACTGATGGCGGGAGGCCGCGACTTAGTTCGCGTCCGGCCCGTGGCAAGTATGTGAATTGTGATGGCGATCGGACCTAGTGCCGATTCCGTCCGTTTGCGACTGTTCGCCGCGGTGTTCTTGGACAGACCTCTTGAAACGCCGATCAGCGACGCTATTGCTTTGGGTACTTTCAGGACCCGTCTTGAAACACGGACCAAGGAGTCTAGCGTGTGCGCGAGTCATTGGGAATCACTAAACCTAAAGGCGCAATGAAAGTAACGGTTCACTTTATGTGAACTAAGGGAAGATGGTCGGTCTCCATGACTGACCCGCATTCCCGGGGCGCCTCATTCTCATTGCGAGAGGAGGCGCACCAAGAGCGTACACGCTGGGACCCGAAAGATGGTGAACTATGCCTGGTCAGGACGAAGTCAGGGGAAACCCTGATGGAGGTCCGTAGCGATTCTGACGTGCAAATCGATCGTCGGAACTGGGTATAGGGGCGAAAGACTAATCGAACCATCTAGTAGCTGGTTCCCTCCGAAGTTTCCCTCAGGATAGCTGGCGCTCGTTGCATACGAGTCTCATCCGGTAAAGC
>NC_059508.1:36328550-36342175 GCF_914767665.1 Harmonia axyridis
TCGAGTGTCCAACTTGCTCACAAGAGCCGAGAAACAAACCGATGCATCACGTAGACAAGATCGTACCGAATGTTAACACAATCCAAAAGGAAATAATCTTAGATGAATATCGATTCTGATTATTGATTTTTCTTTCGCGATATTGATAGAAGACATCTGAATGAATTTCGAATTAATTCCGAAATCAAAAAAATATTTTCAATAAATTTTTTTTCTAGAGTACCTCGGTCTTTTCTATTTTTTTTCCAAGTTTCGTACGTCAATCAACATACATCCCAGAAAAAATCATCTCTCTAACTATCCTGGTTCAAAAGTTGTATCGGAACTTTTCACGTCGAAAAAGAACATAGGCGAAAAAGGACGTGAACATTATTCCTTATAAAAATCAAACCCGACCATGGATTTTGATTCTGATTGTTGATTATCGCTATTAGAACACATTAGGAGGCAACCAAATCAAATTTGAGAAAATTCCACAATCAGAAAATTTTTTTCAAAAAAAAAAAAAAAATTCGAGAACACCTCGGTCATGGCAAGTTATTTCCCACAATCCATTCCCCAATCAACGTACATCCCAGAAAAAATCATCTCTCTAACTATCCTAGTTCAAAAGTTGTATCGGAACATTTTCACGTCGAAAATATATCTCTAAGTCCAGACCGATGCACCACGTAATCTCGGGCAGACCGATGCACAACGTAAATGACGATCGGGACCGGGGCGATCGGTCGTATCTGACACCGCCGGCTCGGTTCTAACATCGTCAATGAGTCGGGGTTGTAAAAAAGGACGTGAACATTTTTCCTTATAAAAATCAAACCCGACCATGGATTTTGATTCTGATTGTTGATTATCGCTACTAGAACATATAAGGAGGCAACCAAATCAAATTTGAGAAAATTCCACGATCAGAAAATTTTTTTCGAAAAAAAAAAAAAATCGTAATCACCTCGGTCATGGCGAGTTATTTTCCGTATTTCATTCCACAATCAACGTACAACATAGAAGAAATCATCTCTCTAACTATCCTGGTTCAAAAGTTGTATCGGAACATTTCACGTCGTAATATCTCGCCAAGTCCAGACCTCGGCGATAGGTAGTATCTGACACCGTCCGCTCGGGACTGACATCGACTTGGACTCGGGCTGATGATGGGGAGGCGTTTAAGGACGTGAACATTTTTCCTTATAAAAATTAAAGTCGACAATGAATATTGATTCTGATTACTGATTTACGCTTTAAAAACACATTAGAAGGCAACCAAATCGAATTTGAGGAAATTCCACGATCAGAAAATTTTTTTCGAAAAAAAAAAAAATCCGAAAAATATTTTTCGATTCCGATTACTGATTTACTCTTTTAGAACACATTAGGAGGCAACCAAATCAAATTTGAGAAAATTCCACAATCAGAAAATTTTTTTCGAAAAAAAAAAAAATTCGAGGACACCTCGGTCATGGCAAGTTATTTCCCACAATCCATTCCCCGATCCACGTACATCCCAGAAAAAATCATCTCTCTAACTATCCTGGTTCAAAAGTTGTATCGGAACATTTTCACGTCGAAAATATATCTCTAAGTCCAAACCGATGCACCACGTAAACTAGGGCAGACCGATGCACCACGTAATATCGGGCAGACCGATGCAGAACGTAAACTCGATCATACCGATGCTTCACGTAATCTCGATCTTACCGATGCACCACGTAAACAAGGGCAGACCGATGCAGAACGTAAAGTAGATCTTACCGATGCACCACGTAATCTCGATCTTACCGATGCACCACGTAATCTCCATCTTACCGATGCACCACGTGAACTGGATCTTACCGATGCAGAACGTGAATTGGATCTTACCGATGCAGAACGTGAATTGGATCTTACCGATGCACCACGTAAACTCGATCATACCGATGCACCACGTAATCTCGGGCAGACCGATGCACAACGTAAATGACGATCGGGACCGGGGCGATCGGTCGTATCTGACACCGCCGGCTCGGTTCTAACATCGTCAATGAGTCGGGGTTGTAAAAAAGGACGTGAACATTTTTCCTTATAAAAATCAAACCCGACCATGGATTTTGATTCTGATTGTTGATTATCGCTACTAGAACATATAAGGAGGCAACCAAATCAAATTTGAGAAAATTCCACGATCAGAAAATTTTTTTCGAAAAAAAAAAAAAATCGTAATCACCTCGGTCATGGCGAGTTATTTTCCGTATTTCATTCCACAATCAACGTACAACATAGAAGAAATCATCTCTCTAACTATCCTGGTTCAAAAGTTGTATCGGAACATTTCACGTCGTAATATCTCGCCAAGTCCAGACCTCGGCGATAGGTAGTATCTGACACCGTCCGCTCGGGACTGACATCGACTTGGACTCGGGCTGATGATGGGGAGGCGTTTAAGGACGTGAACATTTTTCCTTATAAAAATTAAAGTCGACAATGAATATTGATTCTGATTACTGATTTACGCTTTAAAAACACATTAGAAGGCAACCAAATCGAATTTGAGGAAATTCCACGATCAGAAAATTTTTTTCGAAAAAAAAAAAAATCCGAAAAATATTTTTCGATTCCGATTACTGATTTACTCTTTTAGAACACATTAGGAGGCAACCAAATCAAATTTGAGAAAATTCCAAAATCAGAAAATTTTTTTCGAAAAAAAAAAAAATTCGAGGACACCTCGGTCATGGCAAGTTATTTCCCACAATCCATTCCCCGATCCACGTACATCCCAGAAAAAATCATCTCTCTAACTATCCTGGTTCAAAAGTTGTATCGGAACATTTTCACGTCGAAAATATATCTCTAAGTCCAAACCGATGCACCACGTAAACTAGGGCAGACCGATGCACCACGTAATATCGGGCAGACCGATGCAGAACGTAAACTCGATCATACCGATGCTTCACGTAATCTCGATCTTACCGATGCACCACGTAAACAAGGGCAGACCGATGCAGAACGTAAAGTAGATCTTACCGATGCACCACGTAATCTCGATCTTACCGATGCACCACGTAATCTCCATCTTACCGATGCACCACGTGAACTGGATCTTACCGATGCAGAACGTGAATTGGATCTTACCGATGCAGAACGTGAATTGGATCTTACCGATGCACCACGTAAACTCGATCATACCGATGCACCACGTAATCTCGGGCAGACCGATGCACAACGTAAATGACGATCGGGACCGGGGCGATCGGTCGTATCTGACACCGCCGGCTCGGTTCTAACATCGTCAATGAGTCGGGGTTGTAAAAAAGGACGTGAACATTTTTCCTTATAAAAATCAAACCCGACCATGGATTTTGATTCTGATTGTTGATTATCGCTACTAGAACATATAAGGAGGCAACCAAATCAAATTTGAGAAAATTCCACGATCAGAAAATTTTTTTCGAAAAAAAAAAAAAATCGTAATCACCTCGGTCATGGCGAGTTATTTTCCGTATTTCATTCCACAATCAACGTACAACATAGAAGAAATCATCTCTCTAACTATCCTGGTTCAAAAGTTGTATCGGAACATTTCACGTCGTAATATCTCGCCAAGTCCAGACCTCGGCGATAGGTAGTATCTGACACCGTCCGCTCGGGACTGACATCGACTTGGACTCGGGCTGATGATGGGGAGGCGTTTAAGGACGTGAACATTTTTCCTTATAAAAATTAAAGTCGACAATGAATATTGATTCTGATTACTGATTTACGCTTTAAAAACACATTAGAAGGCAACCAAATCGAATTTGAGGAAATTCCACGATCAGAAAATTTTTTTCGAAAAAAAAAAAAATCCGAAAAATATTTTTCGATTCCGATTACTGATTTACTCTTTTAGAACACATTAGGAGGCAACCAAATCAAATTTGAGAAAATTCCACAATCAGAAAATTTTTTTCGAAAAAAAAAAAAATTCGAGGACACCTCGGTCATGGCAAGTTATTTCCCACAATCCATTCCCCGATCCACGTACATCCCAGAAAAAATCATCTCTCTAACTATCCTGGTTCAAAAGTTGTATCGGAACATTTTCACGTCGAAAATATATCTCTAAGTCCAAACCGATGCACCACGTAAACTAGGGCAGACCGATGCACCACGTAATATCGGGCAGACCGATGCAGAACGTAAACTCGATCATACCGATGCTTCACGTAATCTCGATCTTACCGATGCACCACGTAAACAAGGGCAGACCGATGCAGAACGTAAAGTAGATCTTACCGATGCACCACGTAATCTCGATCTTACCGATGCACCACGTAATCTCCATCTTACCGATGCACCACGTGAACTGGATCTTACCGATGCACCACGTAATCTCAATCTTACCGATGCACCACGTGAACTGGATCTTACCGATGCAGAACGTGAATTGGATCTTACCGATGCACCACGTAAACTCGATCTTACCGATGCACCACGTAATCTCGATCTTACCGATGCACCACGTGAACTGGATCTTACCGATGCAGAACGTGAATTGGATCTTACCGATGCACCACGTAAACTCGATCTTACCGATGCACCACGTAATCTCAATCTTACCGATGCACCACGTGAACTGGATCTTACCGATGCAGAACGTGAATTGGATCTTACCGATGCACCACGTAAACTCGATCTTACCGATGCACCACGTAATCTCAATCTTACCGATGCACCACGTGAACTGGATCTTACCGATGCAGAACGTGAACTGGATCTTACCGATGCACCACGTAAACTCGATCTTACCGATGCACCACGTAATCTCGATCTTACCGATGCACCACGTGAACTGGATCTTACCGATGCAGAACGTGAATTGGATCTTACCGATGCACCACGTAAACTCGATCTTACCGATGCACCACGTAATCTCAATCTTACCGATGCATCACGTAATCTCGATCTTACCGATGCAGAACGTAAACTCGATCATACCGATGCACCACGTTATCTCGGCAGACCGATGCAGAACGTAAAAAAAAAGCTTACAGCACGCGGTGTTCCCAAGCGGTCACCCATCCAAGTACTAACCGCGCCCGACGCTGCTTGGCTTCAGTGTTCAATTTCAATTTCAATTTCAAATGGTCTTTATTTGTCTTTGTGATAGTTACAGATATGTGCCTATATAGGCCATGTTAATCAACAATAATGGTTTATATACAGTTCCTACCAGATAATTCTGGTATTATCAGTTACATTTCATATACATATAATAAAAAATTTTTAAGTAATTTCAGGGTGTTTGGGAATTTTTGTTTGATATCGTATATTTATTTATTTTATTATAATAGGGGATTTTCAGGAAAAATTTAGGAATAAAAAACCTGATATAAATAATTTGGGGAGGGATGGGGGGTGGGTTGGGGATATATATATACAGTTATGTACAGTTTTAGCATTTATAAATTTTTATATACAATTTTATATACATGTCTGGGAAGGGGTTCCCGTTATGCTAAACGGCGATTCTCAATTCAGCTAACGGCCGCCATTTGCTAGTCGTGGCCAGTCCCCATTTCTCGTAGCACCGTTCGTGTCGCTGTTGGGTCTAGTACCCGTAGGACCGATTGGTTGTTACGATAACAGGGCGATGGATACGCCATTCGCATTGGCTGCCGCTACCTTTCGTTGTGATTCGTCGTCAAGACATATTTTTCAAAATGTCGGTATGTGACATGGCCGGTCTTGGAAGATGGCGGTTTTCATAGGGGTTTTTGGGTGTTTGGGGTAGGTTTTTAGGGAGGTTTAAGGAATATGGGAAGGAATTGGTACGGGAGGGGGTGAGGGGATGCGTGGAGTCGCGTTTTCGTAATTTGTCTTGTCAGTGCGTTGGATTTACACTGGAATTCGTAGAAATCGCTAGATACTTTGTTTAGGTACTCGCGGATGGTTGGAATATCCGCGAGTTCATGTAGTTTGGATATCCTAGTGTAATACGGCTTGCTCAAGGCCAATCTTAGGATTTTGTTTTGAAGGTTTTGAATGGGCCTTATTGGAAAGGGCCTAAGGTGACAAAATGCCGGCGCAGCGTATGTGACTACTGGCCGGATGTATGTTTTGTAAATGAGCAATTTGTTTTTTTCATTCAGCATACTTTTACTGCACAATAGAGGATGCAGTATCTTTTTGATGGCGTATCCTTTATGGATTTGTGCTTTGATATGGCGGTGGAAATTTAGCCTTTCGTCCAATTCAATGCCCAGGTACTTAACGGAGCTTTTTGGAGCAATTTCCGTATTATTGATTTTTAATTTGTCTAAGATTACTTTTTCATTCCGTCTTCTGCTAAACACGATCTGCTCTGCTTTGGTCTCATTCAGTTTTATTTTCCATCTGTCGAAGTAATTGATAAGTACTTCGAGATGGTTTTTCAGCTCGCGATTGGCGTCTTCAGCGCTGGATGAGTGGGCATATATGGCCGTGTCATCCGCGAAGAGGGCGATTTTTGTTTTGTTATGTTTCGGGATATCCTGGACGTAGATATTGAATAATCTAGGTCCAAGGACTGATCCCTGCACAATTCCTGCTTTTATATTTTTGGGCGCGGATGTTTCATTCCCTACGCGTACTATGAATTTTCTGTTATTGAGATATGAGTAAATGGTCTTTATGAGGAATTTCGGGAATTTAAGTTTTATTAATTTGTAGGTCAGCCCCTCTATCCAAACTTTGTCGAACGCCTTTTCGATGTCGAGGAGGAGCATGACCGTGTGGTTTTTATTATTGAAACTATTTATTACGTCAACTACGATTCGGCAGATTTGCTGTGTCGAGCTGTGTTTTTCCTTGAAGCCAAATTGATGGTCATCGCGAATTTTATTGTTTTTCATAACTTGTTTTATTTTTCCTAACAGGATTTTCTCGGTCAGCTTGCTGAGGTTAGACAGTAGACTGATCGGACGGTAGTTGCCGGGAGAAGTTGTGACTTTCCCGGCTTTGGGGATAGGGGTTACTACTGCTGTTTTCCAACAGCTAGGCCAGTGTTGAAATTTGAATACAGCGTTTATGATGTAGTTCAGTTGAACTATGGCCTTTCTGGATAGGTTCCGGATCAGTCTATTGTCCACTTCGTCCTTTCCTGGAGCTTTGTTTAGTGGAAGCTTTTTAATTTCGTCCCGTATTTCCGATGGATTTGTTAATAGATGATTTTCGGGCTTTACGAAGCGGTTCGAATTTATAAAGTCTTCCACTCTTTTCCGTATGTCTGCTTGTTCTGGACTATCGGTCTGGGATATGTGGTGAGCGGTTTCGAAGTTTTCCGCAAGTACGTCCGCTTTTTCTTTATCGGTGATGTAATTCGCGGAATTTTGGACCAAGATGGGAACTTGGGAGAATTTTTGAATACTGGATTTGACTGTTTTCCAGAGATCTTTGTTATTAGAATTTAGCCTGGAGATTTTCTGTTCCCATCTTTCGTTCTGGAAAATTTTTATGTGGTTTCGGATTTCGCGGGTGTATGAGTTTAAGAGTGTTTTATCGACTTGTCTTTGGTGGGATTGCCACCTTTTTCTGATTTTATTCCTGAACTTGATCAAGTCGATAATATGGGCTGGTAGTTTTTCTGCTACTTCAGCTCTCGGTTTTTTGGAAATTGTTTTATCGCGGGCGTACTTGAGGGCCTTCGTAAACTTTTCAATTTCCCGTTCGATGTCGGAAGCAGTTTCGATTTTATTGTTGATAGTTATTTTACTATCTAATATTGTACGAAATTTTGCCCAATCAGCGTTCGAATAGTCGTACACTAATTTTGTTGGGTTTCTTTCGCTGCTGTAATTGACCGAGAAGATCACTGGATTATGATCGGACCCTAACTGACAACTCGCGTCCGGGATACTATTCAAGTTAATATTCTTAGTGAGTATTAAATCGATAGTACTCGGAGCTTTTCCATTGTCTGGAAAATGAGTGTGTCCGTTAGGGATGTTCAAAATTACGTCATCATTAGCTTCAAGGAAACTGAATAGACGATTTCCGTTGGTGTTTCTGCAGTTGCAGTTCCATTCTTCGTGTTTAGCATTTAGATCGCCTAGAACTATTACTTTATTTTTCCTAGAAAATAGGAATCTTAGGCAGTTGGTACTGAATTTGCGACTGGGGCTATTATACACCGCCGTTATGATTAAGTTGCCATCAATCTGGACGCTAGCGTTCTCTATTGTGCAGTTGATGGTAGGCAAAATGGTGGATGCGATAATGTTCTTAACTAGTATAGCGATTCCACCGAATCCAGAGTTGTCTTGTCTGTCTTGCCTATATGTCTGGTATCCTTTAATGAAAAATTTGTGGTTGTTTTTCAGTTTTGTCTCGTTGATAGTCAGTATGTCTATTTGGTTGTAATTTAGAAAATTGGAGATCTCCAGGAATTTTTGGGAGACTCCATTCGCGTTCCAAGTCGCGATTTTTAATGACTTAGTCATTTAAATTGAGGAAGAATTCCAGTATGACGTACTTTCTTTCGGCGGGGCTTGCATTTTGCAGCTGCTGGTTGAGTCTTTTGACGTCTGTCAGTAGTTGTCGTATGTCCACGTATTGATTAAGTCTGTTGAACTCGCTTTTCAGCTCGTAAAACGCGTTTTGGAAGTTATTTGTGTTGTTTGTGTCATGAGTTTTGTTTGTGGGGGGGGAGGTGGGGGTTTTGGGGGGGGTTTGGGGGTTGGCCATGCCACTTACCGGTTTTTGTTTGGCCTCTTGGGCCTTTCTCCTTTCTTCCCAGACATTCACGGCCGGGATTGGAGCTTCGCGGTAAACTTTGGGGGCGGCAGGGGCGGCGGTTTTGGCGTTCCTCGCCCTGCGGTTGCAGATGTTCACGTAAATCGCGCACTCGGTACTGTTTGCGGGGTGACTCCCGAAACAGTTCGCGCACTTTGCCGGCGTATTCATTGTTTTTGGGCACTCGCGAGTCGCGTGATTTTCCGCGCACTTGAGGCAGTTTGGGGTCCTATGGCAGTTGGCCGTGGCATGTCCCCACATCTGGCAGTTGTGACATTGGATTACTTCCCTTTTTGTGTAGTACTTGTTCCACCGAACGGCTGTATAATTAATAACGCGGACTTCCTTCTGTATTTTCCGGAGCGTTATCGTATTTCCGGTGACGACCATGTACGCCGGTGATTTCGTTGCTTTTAGTTTGTGGATTTCCACAACCGGAATTCCTAGTTCCTGGAGTTCAGTTTTAATCTCTTCCAGGTCTGGATCAGAATCCAGTCCCCTCAGCGTAAATGCATGGGTTTTTTCTTCCCTTGGGGTGTAGGTGTGGTATTTCACGTCGTTTTCATCAAAATATTTTTCTAGTTTCTTTCTGTCTTCTACCGTCTCGGTGTAGACGGTGGAGTTCATGGCACTGTATTTAATATAAAATTTGCCATTTATAACTTTCGTTATGTCGGCCACCGTTTTGTTATGTTTTTTGAAAACGCCGTTGACCACTATTGGCGGGGGTTTCCGTTGATTTTTTCTAATTTCAACGGTTGCTGCATTGACTTCTACCTCATTTGGATTGAGGTAGTTAAATTTATTTTTGATTTCTACAGGGATTGTCTTTTTGTCCTTCCTTTTCCTGATAGATGTTGTTGGATGCGTGAAGTTTGGGTTTTCCACATCTCCAACTCGACTTCTCTTTTTGGCGACTCTCGGGGGGTCAGTTTCATTATCAGATGAATCTGAAGGGAGTTTCATTTCCTGGTCGTCCATCATTTTAATAAAGTTCTGATAAAATTTTTGAAATTCCTTTCAAAAAGGAATTCAAAAGCGGTCGGTTTCACGCGAAACTCGGCCGTTTCAGGGCCTTTCGGACCCGAGCAGGTAAAATTTCGTCACTCACTCAGTCTATTCTTGGCTCTGGAATGCGGCTTGGCGCCGTCTGGTCTAACACAACGGTCACTTTCACAGGTCAGTTTTAACGTTCACAAATTCCACAACTATCTCTACGGAGCGATTTTGGGTATAACCTCTCAGCACAGTGTTCTGACGAGAACTGGCAATTTCAGCGTGGTATGGCCGTAAACAACAAATATAGCGATATTTTCTATGATATCTCACTTTTTGGGAGCGGAAAGGACGTGAACGTTTTTCCTTATAAAAAATGAAATAACTTTTGGATATTAATTCTGATTGTTGATTTAAGTTTTAAGAACACATTAGGACATATCTCAATGAAATTTGAGGGATTTCCGAAATCGAAAAATATTTTTCGAAAAAAAAAAAAAATCCCAGAAGACCTCGGTCATCTCAAGTTTATTTCCATATTCTATTACACAATCAACGTACATCACAAAAGGAACCATCTCTCTAACTATCACAGTTAAATTTTTGTATCGGAACATTTCACGTCGGAATATCTCGCTAAGTCCAGACCGGGGAGATCGGTCGCATTTGACACCGTCCGCTCCGGTCTAACATCGTCTTGGAGTCGGGGTAACGATGGAGAGGCGTTTAAGGACGTGAACATTTTTCCTTATAAAAATTAAAGTCGACAATGAATATTGATTCTGATTACTGATTTACTCTTTTAGTACACATTAGAAGGCAACGCAATCAGATTTGAGGAAATTTCAAGATCAGAAAATTTTTTTCGAAAAAAAAAAAAATTCAAGAACACCTGGGTCATGGCAAGTTATTTCCCACAATCCATTCCACAATCAACGTACAACATAGAAGAAATCATCTCTCTAACTATCCTGGTTCAAAAGTTGTATCGGAACATTTCACGTCGAAATACCTCGCCAAGTCCAGACCGGGGCGATAGGTAGTATCTGACACCGTCCGCTCGGGACTGACATCGACTTGGACTCGGGCTAATGATGGGGAGGCGTTTAAGGACGTGAACATTTTTCCTTATAAAAATTAAAGTCGACAATGAATATTGATTCTGATTACTGATTTACGCTTTAAAAACACATTAGAAGGCAACCAAATCAAATTTGAGGAAATTCCAAAATCAGAAAATTTTTTTTCAAAAAAAAAAAAATCCGAAAAATATTTTTCGATTCTGATTACTGATTTACTCTTTTAGAACACATTAGAAGGCAACGAAATCAAATTTGAGTGAAATCCAAAATCAGAAAATATTTTTCGAAAAAAAAAAAAAATTCGAGAACACCTCGGTCATGGCAAGTTATTTTCCACAATCCATTCCCCAATCAACGTACATCCCAGAAAAAATCATCTCTCTAACTATCCTGGTTCAAAAGTTGTATCGGAACATTTTCACGTCGAAAATATATCTCAGAGTCCAGACCGATGCAGAACGTAAACTCGATCATACCGATGCTTCACGTAATCTCGATCTTACCGATGCACAACGTAAACTAGATCACACCGATGCAGAACGTAAACTCGATCATACCGATGCACCACGTAAACTCAGGCAGACCGATGCAGAACGTGAACTCGATCTTACCGATGCACCACGTAATCTCGATCTTACCGATGCACCACGTAAACTCGGGCAGACCGATGCAGAACGTGAACTCGATCTTACCGATGCACCACGTAAACTAGGGCTGACCGATGCATCACGTAAACGACGATCGAGAGGCGCGAAAGGACGTGAACGTTTTTCATTATAAAAATTGAAATAAATGATAAATAATGATTCTGATTGTTGGTTATCATTTTTAATAAGCATTAGGAGGCAACCAAATGAAATTTGAGGAAATTCCGATAATAGAAAATTTTTTCGAAAAAAAAAAAAAATTCATGAAATCCTCGGTCATCGCAAAATATTTACCATATTCTGTTCGATAATCAACGTATATTTAAGAAGGAATCATATCTGTATCTATCTTGGTTCAAATTTTGTATCGGAACATTTTGACCAAAGTCCGAGCTTCGGCCGAAACAGACACCGCTGACCTGGCCTATCGATCGACCGAGAGTCGGGGATAGAGCGTAAGTGTTGTCTGGAGGGGAACCCTGTGCTCTCCTGACATATATAGGGAAGGTGGTCGCGTTGGGCGATGCAGAACGTTTGGATCGGGAATTATATTTTTGGTTCAGCTATTGGAATATGGTTTATTGTTGGTATATATTGGCGAAATAACGTTCTTACTGACTGGGGATATTCATAAAAATGAGTCCGGAGATTTTCAGATCGAAGTCCGAGTGATCCGACTTGGAAGGCGTGTTGGGTGGGTCGAGATGGCTTAGATAGATCAGACGAGGCGGGCTAAGTGTTGACGTCATGCATCGGTCCATTTTCAGATTGAGTCCGAGTAATCCGACTTTGAAAGAGTGTTGGGTGCGTCGAGACTGTTTAGATAGATCGGACGAGGCGGACTAGGTGTTAACGACATGCATCGGTATATTTTCTGATCGGAGTCCGAAGAAATCGGCCCTAGTAGGCGCAGCGGACGGTCGAGACGGCCTCGGTGGGTCGGATCGATCGGGAAAAGTTTGCTAAATCGTGTCTGGAGGGGAACCTTGGGTTCTCCTGACATATATAGGGGATAAGGTTTGGGTGAACGATTCTTCACGTAAAAGTTGAGTAATTTATTTTTCGATAAGCTTTTGGATATTGATGAGAAGTATATGTATATCTTCGATTAAAAGAATTCTTACCGTCTCCATGTATATTATATTAGATATATAAGAAATAGTTAACGTGATGCATCGGCCGATTTCCGGATCGGAGTTCGAGAGATGCGACTTTCGATGCGCGATGGGTGGATCGAGACGGCCTAGATCGATCGGACGAGGCGGACTAGGTGTTAACGACATGCATCGGCGGATTTTCTGATCGGAGTCCGAAGAAATCAGCTCTAGTAGGCGCGGCGAACGGTCGAAACGGCCTCGATCGATCGGACGAGGCGGACTAGGTGTTAACGACATGCATCGGCGGATTTTCTGATCGGAGTCCGAAGAAATCAGCTCTAGTAGGCGCGGCGAACGGTCGAAACGGCCTCGGTGGGTCGGATCGATCGGGAAAAGTTTGCTAAATCGTGTCTGGAGGGGAATCCGGGGTTCTCCTGACATATATAGAAGGGGTGGAGAATGGGTCCTGTCCTAGACTGTTTGGAGTTCTTTTTAGGATGATATTCAGTTGGTAAGTGGTAGACCCGAATCCGACCTCGGCGTTTGGGTACTGGCAAGGTGTGTTGGTTTCGGCTTTCGCATCTTGGGTCGCTTTCGTCAACCTCATGCAGCGAGGTCGCGGTCCGCTTCGTCTCTTTGTAGTCGAATGGCCTTTAAGCGACCAACCTTAAAATCGTGATCCTCTGCCCGTTGCGGGTTATGTTCACAAAAAATTTGCAACCACTCAATTCGTTCCGAGCGACAAATATTGTTGAATCTCGAATCACCGTGTCGTTATATTCACATGTATAGCGAAGGGTCGAGATGGAATGTGTATAAGAAATTAGTTGATAGCCGGGGGTTCGTATTATATATGGACGCCTTGGCGAGGGATTGTTTCTAGAAACTTTCTCATTTTTGATCGGTGTTTTGTCCGAGATGATGATGATGTATATATAGCTTGAGTCTCATGCTGACTGGGGGCTGTTACGTCGTTTCGTCGAGGACTTGCACTTACTGATGTGCGGCGCTAGTCGAAGTCAATCGACATGGCTAGTGCCACATGACGAGAGGCGAACGGGTTTGGCCATACCGGC
>NC_059508.1:36342375-36352375 GCF_914767665.1 Harmonia axyridis
CACCCAAACCTTATCCCCTATATATGTCAGGAGAACCCAAGGTTCCCCTCCAGACACGATTTAGCAAACTTTTCCCGATCGATCCGACCCACCGAGGCCGTCTCGACCGTCCGCTGCGCCTACTAGGGCCGATTTCTTCGGACTCCGATCAGAAAATATACCGATGCATGTCGTTAACACCTAGTCCGCCTCGTCCGATCTATCTAAACAGTCTCGACGCACCCAACACTCTTTCAAAGTCGGATTACTCGGACTCAATCTGAAAATGGACCGATGCATGACGTCAACACTTAGCCCGCCTCGTCTGATCTATCTAAGCCATCTCGACCCACCCAACACGCCTTCCAAGTCGGATCACTCGGACTTCGATCTGAAAATCTCCGGACTCATTTTTATGAATATCCCCAGTCAGTAAGAACGTTATTTCGCCAATATATACCAACAATAAACCATATTCCAATAGCTGAACCAAAAATATAATTCCCGATCCAAACGTTCTGCATCGCCCAACGCGACCACCTTCCCTATATATGTCAGGAGAGCACAGGGTTCCCCTCCAGACAACACTTACGCTCTATCCCCGACTCTCGGTCGATCGATAGGCCAGGTCAGCGGTGTCTGTTTCGGCCGAAGCTCGGACTTTGGTCAAAATGTTCCGATACAAAATTTGAACCAAGATAGATACAGATATGATTCCTTCTTAAATATACGTTGATTATCGAACAGAATATGGTAAATATTTTGCGATGACCGAGGATTTCATGAATTTTTTTTTTTTTTCGAAAAAATTTTCTATTATCGGAATTTCCTCAAATTTCATTTGGTTGCCTCCTAATGCTTATTAAAAATGATAACCAACAATCAGAATCATTATTTATCATTTATTTCAATTTTTATAATGAAAAACGTTCACGTCCTTTCGCGCCTCTCGATCGTCGTTTACGTGATGCATCGGTCAGCCCTAGTTTACGTGGTGCATCGGTAAGATCGAGTTCACGTTCTGCATCGGTCTGCCCGAGTTTACGTGGTGCATCGGTAAGATCGAGATTACGTGGTGCATCGGTAAGATCGAGTTCACGTTCTGCATCGGTCTGCCTGAGTTTACGTGGTGCATCGGTATGATCGAGTTTACGTTCTGCATCGGTGTGATCTAGTTTACGTTGTGCATCGGTAAGATCGAGATTACGTGAAGCATCGGTATGATCGAGTTTACGTTCTGCATCGGTCTGGACTCTGAGATATATTTTCGACGTGAAAATGTTCCGATACAACTTTTGAACCAGGATAGTTAGAGAGATGATTTTTTCTGGGATGTACGTTGATTGGGGAATGGATTGTGGAAAATAACTTGCCATGACCGAGGTGTTCTCGAATTTTTTTTTTTTTTCGAAAAATATTTTCTGATTTTGGATTTCACTCAAATTTGATTTCGTTGCCTTCTAATGTGTTCTAAAAGAGTAAATCAGTAATCAGAATCGAAAAATATTTTTCGGATTTTTTTTTTTTTTGAAAAAAAATTTTCTGATTTTGGAATTTCCTCAAATTTGATTTGGTTGCCTTCTAATGTGTTTTTAAAGCGTAAATCAGTAATCAGAATCAATATTCATTGTCGACTTTAATTTTTATAAGGAAAAATGTTCACGTCCTTAAACGCCTCCCCATCATTAGCCCGAGTCCAAGTCGATGTCAGTCCCGAGCGGACGGTGTCAGATACTACCTATCGCCCCGGTCTGGACTTGGCGAGGTATTTCGACGTGAAATGTTCCGATACAACTTTTGAACCAGGATAGTTAGAGAGATGATTTCTTCTATGTTGTACGTTGATTGTGGAATGGATTGTGGGAAATAACTTGCCATGACCCAGGTGTTCTTGAATTTTTTTTTTTTTCGAAAAAAATTTTCTGATCTTGAAATTTCCTCAAATCTGATTGCGTTGCCTTCTAATGTGTACTAAAAGAGTAAATCAGTAATCAGAATCAATATTCATTGTCGACTTTAATTTTTATAAGGAAAAATGTTCACGTCCTTAAACGCCTCTCCATCGTTACCCCGACTCCAAGACGATGTTAGACCGGAGCGGACGGTGTCAAATGCGACCGATCTCCCCGGTCTGGACTTAGCGAGATATTCCGACGTGAAATGTTCCGATACAAAAATTTAACTGTGATAGTTAGAGAGATGGTTCCTTTTGTGATGTACGTTGATTGTGTAATAGAATATGGAAATAAACTTGAGATGACCGAGGTCTTCTGGGATTTTTTTTTTTTTTCGAAAAATATTTTTCGATTTCGGAAATCCCTCAAATTTCATTGAGATATGTCCTAATGTGTTCTTAAAACTTAAATCAACAATCAGAATTAATATCCAAAAGTTATTTCATTTTTTATAAGGAAAAACGTTCACGTCCTTTCCGCTCCCAAAAAGTGAGATATCATAGAAAATATCGCTATATTTGTTGTTTACGGCCATACCACGCTGAAATTGCCAGTTCTCGTCAGAACACTGTGCTGAGAGGTTATACCCAAAATCGCTCCGTAGAGATAGTTGTGGAATTTGTGAACGTTAAAACTGACCTGTGAAAGTGACCGTTGTGTTAGACCAGACGGCGCCAAGCCGCATTCCAGAGCCAAGAATAGACTGAGTGAGTGACGAAATTTTACCTGCTCGGGTCCGAAAGGCCCTGAAACGGCCGAGTTTCGCGTGAAACCGACCGCTTTTGAATTCCTTTTTGAAAGGAATTTCAAAAATTTTATCAGAACTTTATTAAAATGATGGACGACCAGGAAATGAAACTCCCTTCAGATTCATCTGATAATGAAACTGACCCCCCGAGAGTCGCCAAAAAGAGAAGTCGAGTTGGAGATGTGGAAAACCCAAACTTCACGCATCCAACAACATCTATCAGGAAAAGGAAGGACAAAAAAACAATCCCTGTAGAAATCAAAAATAAATTTAACTACCTCAATCCAAATGAGGTAGAAGTCAATGCAGCATCCGTTGAAATTAGAAAAAATCAACGGAAACCCCCGCCAATAGTGGTCAACGGCGTTTTCAAAAAACACAATAAAACGGTGGCCGACATAACGAAAGTTATAAATGGCAAATTTTATATTAAATACAGTGCCATGAACTCCACCGTCTACACCGAGACGGTAGAAGACAGAAAGAAGTTAGAAAAATATTTTGATGAAAACGACGTAAAATACCACACTTACACCCCGAGGGAAGAAAAAACTCATGCTTTTACGCTGAGGGGTCTGGATTCTGATCCAGACCTGGAAGAGATTAAAACTGAACTCCAGGAACTAGGAATTCCGGTTGTGGAAATCCACAAACTAAAAGCAACGAAATCACCGGCGTACATGGTCGTCACCGGAAATACGATAACGCTCCGGAAAATACAGAAGGAAGTCCGCGTTATTAATTATACAGCCGTTCGGTGGAACAAGTACTACACAAAAAGGGAAGTAATCCAATGTCACAACTGCCAGATGTGGGGACATGCCACGGCCAACTGCCATAGGACCCCAAACTGCCTCAAGTGCGCGGAAAATCACGCGACTCGCGAGTGCCCAAAAACAATGAATACGCCGGCAAAGTGCGCGAACTGTTTCGGGAGTCACCCCGCAAACAGTACCGAGTGCGCGATTTACGTGAACATCTGCAACCGCAGGGCGAGGAACGCCAAAACCGCCGCCCCTGCCGCCCCCAAAGTTTACCGCGAAGCTCCAATCCCGGCCGTGAATGTCTGGGAAGAAAGGAGAAAGGCCCAAGAGGCCAAACAACAACCGGTAAGTGGCATGGCCAACCCCCAAACCACCCCCAAAACCCCAACTTCCCCCCCAACAAACAAAACTCATGACACAAATAACACAAATAACTTCCAAAACGCGTTTTACGAGCTGAAAAGCGAGTTCAACAGACTTAATCAATACGTGGACATACGACAACTACTGACAGACGTCAAAAGACTCAACCAGCAGCTGCAAAATGCAAGCCCCGCCGAAAGAAAGTACGTCATACTGGAATTCTTCCTCAATTTAAATGACTAAGTCATTAAAAATCGCGACTTGGAACGCGAATGGAGTCTCCCAAAAATTCCTGGAGATCTCCAATTTTCTAAATTACAACCAAATAGACATACTGACTATCAACGAGACAAAACTGAAAAACAACCACAAATTTTTCATTAAAGGATACCAGACATATAGGCAAGACAGACAAGACAACTCTGGATTCGGTGGAATCGCTATACTAGTTAAGAACATTATCGCATCCACCATTTTGCCTACCATCAACTGCACAATAGAGAACGCTAGCGTCCAGATTGATGGCAACTTAATCATAACGGCGGTGTATAATAGCCCCAGTCGCAAATTCAGTACCAACTGCCTAAGATTCCTATTTTCTAGGAAAAATAAAGTAATAGTTCTAGGCGATCTAAATGCTAAACACGAAGAATGGAACTGCAACTGCAGAAACACCAATGGAAATCGTCTATTCAGTTTCCTTGAAGCTAATGATGACGTAATTTTGAACATCCCTAACGGACACACTCATTTTCCAGACAATGGAAAAGCTCCGAGTACTATCGATTTAATACTCACTAAGAATATTAACTTGAATAGTATCCCGGACGCGAGTTGTCAGTTAGGGTCCGATCATAATCCAGTGATCTTCTCGGTCAATTATAGCAGCGAAAGAAACCCAACAAAATTAGTGTACGACTATTCGAACGCTGATTGGGCAAAATTTCGTACAATATTAGATAGTAAAATAACTATCAACAATAAAATCGAAACTGCTTCCGACATCGAACGGGAAATTGAAAAGTTTACGAAGGCCCTCAAGTACGCCCGCGATAAAACAATTTCCAAAAAACCGAGAGCTGAAGTAGCAGAAAAACTACCAGCCCATATTATCGACTTGATCAAGTTCAGGAATAAAATCAGAAAAAGGTGGCAATCCCACCAAAGACAAGTCGATAAAACACTCTTAAACTCATACACCCGCGAAATCCGAAACCACATAAAAATTTTCCAGAACGAAAGATGGGAACAGAAAATCTCCAGGCTAAATTCTAATAACAAAGATCTCTGGAAAACAGTCAAATCCAGTATTCAAAAATTCTCCCAAGTTCCCATCTTGGTCCAAAATTCCGCGAATTACATCACCGATAAAGAAAAAGCGGACGTACTTGCGGAAAACTTCGAAACCGCTCACCACATATCCCAGACCGATAGTCCAGAACAAGCAGACATACGGAAAAGAGTGGAAGACTTTATAAATTCGAACCGCTTCGTAAAGCCCGAAAATCATCTATTAACAAATCCATCGGAAATACGGGACGAAATTAAAAAGCTTCCACTAAACAAAGCTCCAGGAAAGGACGAAGTGGACAATAGACTGATCCGGAACCTATCCAGAAAGGCCATAGTTCAACTGAACTACATCATAAACGCTGTATTCAAATTTCAACACTGGCCTAGCTGTTGGAAAACAGCAGTAGTAACCCCTATCCCCAAAGCCGGGAAAGTCACAACTTCTCCCGGCAACTACCGTCCGATCAGTCTACTGTCTAACCTCAGCAAGCTGACCGAGAAAATCCTGTTAGGAAAAATAAAACATGTAATGAAAAACAATAAAATTCGCGATGACCATCAATTTGGCTTCAAGGAAAAACACAGCTCGACACAGCAAATCTGCCGAATCGTAGTCGACGTAATAAATAGTTTCAATAATAAAAACCACACGGTCATGCTCCTCCTCGACATCGAAAAGGCGTTCGACAAAGTTTGGATAGAGGGGCTGACCTACAAATTAATAAAACTTAAATTCCCGAAATTCCTCATAAAGACCATTTACTCATATCTCAATAACAGAAAATTCATAGTACGCGTAGGGAATGAAACATCCGCGCCCAAAAATATAAAAGCAGGAATTGTGCAGGGATCAGTCCTTGGACCTAGATTATTCAATATCTACGTCCAGGATATCCCGAAACATAACAAAACAAAAATCGCCCTCTTCGCGGATGACACGGCCATATATGCCCACTCATCCAGCGCTGAAGACGCCAATCGCGAGCTGAAAAACCATCTCGAAGTACTTATCAATTACTTCGACAGATGGAAAATAAAACTGAATGAGACCAAAGCAGAGCAGATCGTGTTTAGCAGAAGACGGAATGAAAAAGTAATCTTAGACAAATTAAAAATCAATAATACGGAAATTGTTCCAAAAAGCTCCGTTAAGTACCTGGGCATTGAATTGGACGAAAGGCTAAATTTCCACCGCCATATCAAAGCACAAATCCATAAAGGATACGCCATCAAAAAGATACTGCATCCTCTATTGTGCAGTAAAAGTATGCTGAATGAAAAAAACAAATTGCTCATTTACAAAACATACATCCGGCCAGTAGTCACATACGCTGCGCCGGCATTTTGTCACCTTAGGCCCTTTCCAATAAGGCCCATTCAAAACCTTCAAAACAAAATCCTAAGATTGGCCTTGAGCAAGCCGTATTACACTAGGATATCCAAACTACATGAACTCGCGGATATTCCAACCATCCGCGAGTACCTAAACAAAGTATCTAGCGATTTCTACGAATTCCAGTGTAAATCCAACGCACTGACAAGACAAATTACGAAAACGCGACTCCACGCATCCCCTCACCCCCTCCCGTACCAATTCCTTCCCATATTCCTTAAACCTCCCTAAAAACCCACCCCAAACACCCAAAAACCCCTATGAAAACCGCCATCTTCCAAGACCGGCCATGTCACATACCGACATTTTGAAAAATATGTCTTGACGACGAATCACAACGAAAGGTAGCGGCAGCCAATGCGAATGGCGTATCCATCGCCCTGTTATCGTAACAACCAATCGGTCCTACGGGTACTAGACCCAACAGCGACACGAACGGTGCTACGAGAAATGGGGACTGGCCACGACTAGCAAATGGCGGCCGTTAGCTGAATTGAGAATCGCCGTTTAGCATAACGGGAACCCCTTCCCAGACATGTATATAAAATTGTATATAAAAATTTGTAAATGCTAAAACTGTACATAACTGTATATATATATCCCCAACCCACCCCCCATCCCTCCCCAAATTATTTATATCAGGTTTTTTATTCCTAAATTTTTCCTGAAAATCCCCTATTATAATAAAATAAATAAATATACGATATCAAACAAAAATTCCCAAACACCCTGAAATTACTTAAAAATTTTTTATTATATGTATATGAGATGTAACTGATAATACCAGAATTATCTGGTAGGAACTGTATATAAACCCTTATTGTTGATTAACATGGCCTATATAGGCACATATCTGTAACTATCACAAAGACAAATAAAGCCCATTTGAAATTGAAATTGAAATTGAACACTGAAGCCAAGCAGCGTCGGGCGCGGTTAGTACTTGGATGGGTGACCGCTTGGGAACACCGCGTGCTGTAAGCTTTTTTTTTACGTTCTGCATCGGTCTGCCGAGATAACGTGGTGCATCGGTATGATCGAGTTTACGTTCTGCATCGGTAAGATCGAGATTACGTGATGCATCGGTAAGATTGAGATTACGTGGTGCATCGGTAAGATCGAGTTTACGTGGTGCATCGGTAAGATCCAATTCACGTTCTGCATCGGTAAGATCCAGTTCACGTGGTGCATCGGTAAGATCGAGATTACGTGGTGCATCGGTAAGATCGAGTTTACGTGGTGCATCGGTAAGATCCAATTCACGTTCTGCATCGGTAAGATCCAGTTCACGTGGTGCATCGGTAAGATTGAGATTACGTGGTGCATCGGTAAGATCGAGTTTACGTGGTGCATCGGTAAGATCCAATTCACGTTCTGCATCGGTAAGATCCAGTTCACGTGGTGCATCGGTAAGATTGAGATTACGTGGTGCATCGGTAAGATCGAGTTTACGTGGTGCATCGGTAAGATCCAATTCACGTTCTGCATCGGTAAGATCCAGTTCACGTGGTGCATCGGTAAGATCGAGATTACGTGGTGCATCGGTAAGATCGAGTTTACGTGGTGCATCGGTAAGATCCAATTCACGTTCTGCATCGGTAAGATCCAGTTCACGTGGTGCATCGGTAAGATTGAGATTACGTGGTGCATCGGTAAGATCCAGTTCACGTGGTGCATCGGTAAGATGGAGATTACGTGGTGCATCGGTAAGATCGAGATTACGTGGTGCATCGGTAAGATCTACTTTACGTTCTGCATCGGTCTGCCCTTGTTTACGTGGTGCATCGGTAAGATCGAGATTACGTGAAGCATCGGTATGATCGAGTTTACGTTCTGCATCGGTCTGCCCGATATTACGTGGTGCATCGGTCTGCCCTAGTTTACGTGGTGCATCGGTTTGGACTTAGAGATATATTTTCGACGTGAAAATGTTCCGATACAACTTTTGAACCAGGATAGTTAGAGAGATGATTTTTTCTGGGATGTACGTGGATCGGGGAATGGATTGTGGGAAATAACTTGCCATGACCGAGGTGTCCTCGAATTTTTTTTTTTTTCGAAAAAAATTTTCTGATTGTGGAATTTTCTCAAATTTGATTTGGTTGCCTCCTAATGTGTTCTAAAAGAGTAAATCAGTAATCGGAATCGAAAAATATTTTTCGGATTTTTTTTTTTTTCGAAAAAAATTTTCTGATCGTGGAATTTCCTCAAATTCGATTTGGTTGCCTTCTAATGTGTTTTTAAAGCGTAAATCAGTAATCAGAATCAATATTCATTGTCGACTTTAATTTTTATAAGGAAAAATGTTCACGTCCTTAAACGCCTCCCCATCATCAGCCCGAGTCCAAGTCGATGTCAGTCCCGAGCGGACGGTGTCAGATACTACCTATCGCCGAGGTCTGGACTTGGCGAGATATTACGACGTGAAATGTTCCGATACAACTTTTGAACCAGGATAGTTAGAGAGATGATTTCTTCTATGTTGTACGTTGATTGTGGAATGAAATACGGAAAATAACTCGCCATGACCGAGGTGATTACGATTTTTTTTTTTTTTCGAAAAAAATTTTCTGATCGTGGAATTTTCTCAAATTTGATTTGGTTGCCTCCTTATATGTTCTAGTAGCGATAATCAACAATCAGAATCAAAATCCATGGTCGGGTTTGATTTTTATAAGGAAAAATGTTCACGTCCTTTTTTACAACCCCGACTCATTGACGATGTTAGAACCGAGCCGGCGGTGTCAGATACGACCGATCGCCCCGGTCCCGATCGTCATTTACGTTGTGCATCGGTCTGCCCGAGATTACGTGGTGCATCGGTATGATCGAGTTTACGTGGTGCATCGGTAAGATCCAATTCACGTTCTGCATCGGTAAGATCCAATTCACGTTCTGCATCGGTAAGATCCAGTTCACGTGGTGCATCGGTAAGATGGAGATTACGTGGTGCATCGGTAAGATCGAGATTACGTGGTGCATCGGTAAGATCTACTTTACGTTCTGCATCGGTCTGCCCTTGTTTACGTGGTGCATCGGTAAGATCGAGATTACGTGAAGCATCGGTATGATCGAGTTTACGTTCTGCATCGGTCTGCCCGATATTACGTGGTGCATCGGTCTGCCCTAGTTTACGTGGTGCATCGGTTTGGACTTAGAGATATATTTTCGACGTGAAAATGTTCCGATACAACTTTTGAACCAGGATAGTTAGAGAGATGATTTTTTCTGGGATGTACGTGGATCGGGGAATGGATTGTGGGAAATAACTTGCCATGACCGAGGTGTCCTCGAATTTTTTTTTTTTTCGAAAAAAATTTTCTGATTGTGGAATTTTCTCAAATTTGATTTGGTTGCCTCCTAATGTGTTCTAAAAGAGTAAATCAGTAATCGGAATCGAAAAATATTTTTCGGATTTTTTTTTTTTTCGAAAAAAATTTTCTGATCGTGGAATTTCCTCAAATTCGATTTGGTTGCCTTCTAATGTGTTTTTAAAGCGTAAATC
>NC_059508.1:36357375-36359875 GCF_914767665.1 Harmonia axyridis
TGATCCACAGATGTTGGCCAGGTACTTTTTCAGAATTACGCAGAGGTCCTCCATCAATACTATTATGCAAGGTAAGTGCCCAGTATTTAGATAACTTTTTCGAGGTGTTGATGATGTTATTTGTGTTATCTTTCAGTCTATTTTCAACAAGGCGGATCTCATTTTGTAGGTAAGTATCCATCGATCTATTTTTCAGGTAATCCACGCGCAACATATTTTTCAAGCATTCAAGTCGCAGCAGCGGACCCTTCCAACGGAGAGAGGGGACTCCTAAACCACCATCCTGGACAGAAGCATGGAAGTAACCATTTGGAGTATCATGAGGTAAGTGCAGCCATTTTCTAATATACAACCTTATCTTTCTATCTATTTTCTTCAGGTACCCGAAACGGACTCTGGACATGACCAGTTTATATGTCAGCCCTGGGATCAGTACATTTCTGAGAGCCCACATCCTTTGCTGTGGCTTGAGTGGCGCCTTGCTGATACTGGTGAGTTGTTTTTCCAGTATTTCAATTTGATTTTGTTTAGAGGCGCCTTCTGATGTGAACAACACCCCCAAGTATTCCCATTCGTCCGTTCTTTTTAATGCTCTTAATGTAGTACCTTGGATTTTAAATGTACAATACGGATCTATCGCGATCTTTTTCATTTTTGGTATTGTTTTAATCGCTATTGTGGAGCTTTTGCCTTGGTTAATCTCCAGGCCACAGTTCTTCAAAAATTCAGCGGTGTTGTCCATCAGGGTCTGCAATCCTTTTTCAGTTGAAGCCATCAATACCAGGTCGTCTGCAAATGCCAGCACATTTATTATTGATCCCTCCATTTCGGCTCCTATTTCTTTGGGGATCTGCTTAAGCATTGCATCTATTACCAGATTAAACAATATGGGCGAGAGTGGATCACCCTGCTTGACCCCGCACGTCGGGTGTATTCTTGCGGAACACCAACCTGCGTGGTCAATCACGGTCTCACTTGAATCATAAATCGCCCTTAAGTAGTTCACCATCGCATCAGGTAGTCCTTTGGCACGTAAGATGTTAATGATAGCATTAATAGAGATAGAATCAAAGGCTTTGGCCATATCTATTACCGCCAGGAATAGCTTCTTTGTCTTCTTTCTATGTTGAGTTAGCACCATATCCAGTAACGCTATGTTCTCTGCGCATCCATTTGTTTTTCTGAACGCTCTTTGTCTCTCGTCCATTTCAATTTTGCTTAGGCGGTTTGCAAAAACTTTGTGAAACAGTCTTACCATAACTGATGACATTGTTAAAGGACGATATAAGCCTGGATCTTCGGCATTTTTCTTTTTCGGTATAAGAACGGTTCTCGACAAGCATAGATGTTGTGGTAGTTGTCCGCACCACATGAACAATGAGAACAAACGCGCAAGGATGTCGTGTGGAACCTCCTTTAACTTTTTATTTGTTAAACCGTCTGGTCCGGGTGCCGAGGAACCTTTCGGTAGAGCCACCTTAATTTCCAATTCAGTAATTGGGTTCCACAGATCTTCTTCAACTCTGTGCGCCTTAGGTAGATTCGGCGATGATCTAATGTCACGCGTGAAGACCGCTTTCCAATACGGTTCCATGATGTTCTTATTCATTCCTTCATTCCGCTCCAGATCATCTTCCAATATCCTTTTCACACATTTTCCTGGCTTTTTCTTCCACATATCCTGTACCCTTGCATAGTCCTCACGCCTCTTCTTCTTTTTTGATGAATTGTTTGTGTTCGGCGGGTTATTTAAGTTATTTGAGTTTTTCTTTTTATTTACAGGTGGGAACGTTTCTAGCAGGTATGCTGTGATCTCAGTGAGGACCCTAGGTATTGGTTGATCCTTCACCATGTAGCAGATCCTATTCATCCATACTGCATTAAAGCCACTATGTGTTAGTGGTGGCAAATTAACCAGATGTTCGGTAAGTATATTTCTAACTTTGTCATTAGAATCTTCATCTCTGGTATTCTCTCTCGATACCTCATCCACTGCCTGTTCCTGTTCACTGTCACTACCATTACTTGCATCTACTCCCTCTTTCAGATATTCTTGGACCAAGTTTTTATATTCTTGTTGTCTACGCTGTCCTTTAATAGATTCCAATGTTCTATTGAAATGTTTAATCAATTCCTGATTTATGAATCTATATCCTTCCTTGGTCAGTTGTGCTTCCTTTCTGGCCATCAATCTCTTTTCTTCTTCTGACCATCTTTCCTTCTTATTTTCCTGTTTTTGCAGCTGCCTGACGTCATTTGCATCTGCATGGGCACGCCTTTCATGCACACCTCTTCCAGTGGCAGTTGTAAATCTCCTGTCGCAGTTGGAGAATCTACAGGGGTAAGTATTGTCCGAGTTGGAAGTGGACGGTCCAGGGTTAACTGGTAATACCGGGGTGGCACAGTCAGTGGACCGGCCATTATTTTCCATCCGAGGCTTTTTTGTATTTTTCATCTCCGGTATTCACGGGTCGAGGGGGGGAGAACCCCAGGACCCAGG
>NC_059508.1:36367375-36377375 GCF_914767665.1 Harmonia axyridis
TCTCGAACCACCCATCGCGCATCGAAAGTCGCATCTCTCGAACTCCGATCCGGAAATCGGCCGATGCATCACGTTAACTATTTCTTATATATCTAATATAATATACATGGAGACGGTAAGAATTCTTTTAATCGAAGATATACATATACTTCTCATCAATATCCAAAAGCTTATCGAAAAATAAATTACTCAACTTTTACGTGAAGAATCGTTCACCCAAACCTTATCCCCTATATATGTCAGGAGAACCCAAGGTTCCCCTCCAGACACGATTTAGCAAACTTTTCCCGATCGATCCGACCCACCGAGGCCGTCTCGACCGTCCGCTGCGCCTACTAGGGCCGATTTCTTCGGACTCCGATCAGAAAATATACCGATGCATGTCGTTAACACCTAGTCCGCCTCGTCCGATCTATCTAAACAGTCTCGACGCACCCAACACTCTTTCAAAGTCGGATTACTCGGACTCAATCTGAAAATGGACCGATGCATGACGTCAACACTTAGCCCGCCTCGTCTGATCTATCTAAGCCATCTCGACCCACCCAACACGCCTTCCAAGTCGGATCACTCGGACTTCGATCTGAAAATCTCCGGACTCATTTTTATGAATATCCCCAGTCAGTAAGAACGTTATTTCGCCAATATATACCAACAATAAACCATATTCCAATAGCTGAACCAAAAATATAATTCCCGATCCAAACGTTCTGCATCGCCCAACGCGACCACCTTCCCTATATATGTCAGGAGAGCACAGGGTTCCCCTCCAGACAACACTTACGCTCTATCCCCGACTCTCGGTCGATCGATAGGCCAGGTCAGCGGTGTCTGTTTCGGCCGAAGCTCGGACTTTGGTCAAAATGTTCCGATACAAAATTTGAACCAAGATAGATACAGATATGATTCCTTCTTAAATATACGTTGATTATCGAACAGAATATGGTAAATATTTTGCGATGACCGAGGATTTCATGAATTTTTTTTTTTTTTCGAAAAAATTTTCTATTATCGGAATTTCCTCAAATTTCATTTGGTTGCCTCCTAATGCTTATTAAAAATGATAACCAACAATCAGAATCATTATTTATCATTTATTTCAATTTTTATAATGAAAAACGTTCACGTCCTTTCGCGCCTCTCGATCGTCGTTTACGTGATGCATCGGTCAGCCCTAGTTTACGTGGTGCATCGGTAAGATCGAGTTCACGTTCTGCATCGGTCTGCCCGAGTTTACGTGGTGCATCGGTAAGATCGAGATTACGTGGTGCATCGGTAAGATCGAGATTACGTGGTGCATCGGTAAGATCGAGTTCACGTTCTGCATCGGTCTGCCTGAGTTTACGTGGTGCATCGGTATGATCGAGTTTACGTTCTGCATCGGTGTGATCTAGTTTACGTTGTGCATCGGTAAGATCGAGATTACGTGAAGCATCGGTATGATCGAGTTTACGTTCTGCATCGGTCTGGACTCTGAGATATATTTTCGACGTGAAAATGTTCCGATACAACTTTTGAACCAGGATAGTTAGAGAGATGATTTTTTCTGGGATGTACGTTGATTGGGGAATGGATTGTGGAAAATAACTTGCCATGACCGAGGTGTTCTCGAATTTTTTTTTTTTTTCGAAAAATATTTTCTGATTTTGGATTTCACTCAAATTTGATTTCGTTGCCTTCTAATGTGTTCTAAAAGAGTAAATCAGTAATCAGAATCGAAAAATATTTTTCGGATTTTTTTTTTTTTGAAAAAAAATTTTCTGATTTTGGAATTTCCTCAAATTTGATTTGGTTGCCTTCTAATGTGTTTTTAAAGCGTAAATCAGTAATCAGAATCAATATTCATTGTCGACTTTAATTTTTATAAGGAAAAATGTTCACGTCCTTAAACGCCTCCCCATCATTAGCCCGAGTCCAAGTCGATGTCAGTCCCGAGCGGACGGTGTCAGATACTACCTATCGCCCCGGTCTGGACTTGGCGAGGTATTTCGACGTGAAATGTTCCGATACAACTTTTGAACCAGGATAGTTAGAGAGATGATTTCTTCTATGTTGTACGTTGATTGTGGAATGGATTGTGGGAAATAACTTGCCATGACCCAGGTGTTCTTGAATTTTTTTTTTTTTCGAAAAAAATTTTCTGATCTTGAAATTTCCTCAAATCTGATTGCGTTGCCTTCTAATGTGTACTAAAAGAGTAAATCAGTAATCAGAATCAATATTCATTGTCGACTTTAATTTTTATAAGGAAAAATGTTCACGTCCTTAAACGCCTCTCCATCGTTACCCCGACTCCAAGACGATGTTAGACCGGAGCGGACGGTGTCAAATGCGACCGATCTCCCCGGTCTGGACTTAGCGAGATATTCCGACGTGAAATGTTCCGATACAAAAATTTAACTGTGATAGTTAGAGAGATGGTTCCTTTTGTGATGTACGTTGATTGTGTAATAGAATATGGAAATAAACTTGAGATGACCGAGGTCTTCTGGGATTTTTTTTTTTTTTCGAAAAATATTTTTCGATTTCGGAAATCCCTCAAATTTCATTGAGATATGTCCTAATGTGTTCTTAAAACTTAAATCAACAATCAGAATTAATATCCAAAAGTTATTTCATTTTTTATAAGGAAAAACGTTCACGTCCTTTCCGCTCCCAAAAAGTGAGATATCATAGAAAATATCGCTATATTTGTTGTTTACGGCCATACCACGCTGAAATTGCCAGTTCTCGTCAGAACACTGAAGCCAAGCAGCGTCGGGCGCGGTTAGTACTTGGATGGGTGACCGCTTGGGAACACCGCGTGCTGTAAGCTTTTTTTTTACGTTCTGCATCGGTCTGCCGAGATAACGTGGTGCATCGGTATGATCGAGTTTACGTTCTGCATCGGTAAGATCGAGATTACGTGATGCATCGGTAAGATTGAGATTACGTGGTGCATCGGTAAGATCGAGTTTACGTGGTGCATCGGTAAGATCCAATTCACGTTCTGCATCGGTAAGATCCAGTTCACGTGGTGCATCGGTAAGATCGAGATTACGTGGTGCATCGGTAAGATCGAGTTTACGTGGTGCATCGGTAAGATCCAATTCACGTTCTGCATCGGTAAGATCCAGTTCACGTGGTGCATCGGTAAGATTGAGATTACGTGGTGCATCGGTAAGATCGAGTTTACGTGGTGCATCGGTAAGATCCAATTCACGTTCTGCATCGGTAAGATCCAGTTCACGTGGTGCATCGGTAAGATTGAGATTACGTGGTGCATCGGTAAGATCGAGTTTACGTGGTGCATCGGTAAGATCCAATTCACGTTCTGCATCGGTAAGATCCAGTTCACGTGGTGCATCGGTAAGATCGAGATTACGTGGTGCATCGGTAAGATCGAGTTTACGTGGTGCATCGGTAAGATCCAATTCACGTTCTGCATCGGTAAGATCCAGTTCACGTGGTGCATCGGTAAGATTGAGATTACGTGGTGCATCGGTAAGATCCAGTTCACGTGGTGCATCGGTAAGATGGAGATTACGTGGTGCATCGGTAAGATCGAGATTACGTGGTGCATCGGTAAGATCTACTTTACGTTCTGCATCGGTCTGCCCTTGTTTACGTGGTGCATCGGTAAGATCGAGATTACGTGAAGCATCGGTATGATCGAGTTTACGTTCTGCATCGGTCTGCCCGATATTACGTGGTGCATCGGTCTGCCCTAGTTTACGTGGTGCATCGGTTTGGACTTAGAGATATATTTTCGACGTGAAAATGTTCCGATACAACTTTTGAACCAGGATAGTTAGAGAGATGATTTTTTCTGGGATGTACGTGGATCGGGGAATGGATTGTGGGAAATAACTTGCCATGACCGAGGTGTCCTCGAATTTTTTTTTTTTTCGAAAAAAATTTTCTGATTGTGGAATTTTCTCAAATTTGATTTGGTTGCCTCCTAATGTGTTCTAAAAGAGTAAATCAGTAATCGGAATCGAAAAATATTTTTCGGATTTTTTTTTTTTTCGAAAAAAATTTTCTGATCGTGGAATTTCCTCAAATTCGATTTGGTTGCCTTCTAATGTGTTTTTAAAGCGTAAATCAGTAATCAGAATCAATATTCATTGTCGACTTTAATTTTTATAAGGAAAAATGTTCACGTCCTTAAACGCCTCCCCATCATCAGCCCGAGTCCAAGTCGATGTCAGTCCCGAGCGGACGGTGTCAGATACTACCTATCGCCGAGGTCTGGACTTGGCGAGATATTACGACGTGAAATGTTCCGATACAACTTTTGAACCAGGATAGTTAGAGAGATGATTTCTTCTATGTTGTACGTTGATTGTGGAATGAAATACGGAAAATAACTCGCCATGACCGAGGTGATTACGATTTTTTTTTTTTTTCGAAAAAAATTTTCTGATCGTGGAATTTTCTCAAATTTGATTTGGTTGCCTCCTTATATGTTCTAGTAGCGATAATCAACAATCAGAATCAAAATCCATGGTCGGGTTTGATTTTTATAAGGAAAAATGTTCACGTCCTTTTTTACAACCCCGACTCATTGACGATGTTAGAACCGAGCCGGCGGTGTCAGATACGACCGATCGCCCCGGTCCCGATCGTCATTTACGTTGTGCATCGGTCTGCCCGAGATTACGTGGTGCATCGGTATGATCGAGTTTACGTGGTGCATCGGTAAGATCCAATTCACGTTCTGCATCGGTAAGATCCAATTCACGTTCTGCATCGGTAAGATCCAGTTCACGTGGTGCATCGGTAAGATGGAGATTACGTGGTGCATCGGTAAGATCGAGATTACGTGGTGCATCGGTAAGATCTACTTTACGTTCTGCATCGGTCTGCCCTTGTTTACGTGGTGCATCGGTAAGATCGAGATTACGTGAAGCATCGGTATGATCGAGTTTACGTTCTGCATCGGTCTGCCCGATATTACGTGGTGCATCGGTCTGCCCTAGTTTACGTGGTGCATCGGTTTGGACTTAGAGATATATTTTCGACGTGAAAATGTTCCGATACAACTTTTGAACCAGGATAGTTAGAGAGATGATTTTTTCTGGGATGTACGTGGATCGGGGAATGGATTGTGGGAAATAACTTGCCATGACCGAGGTGTCCTCGAATTTTTTTTTTTTTCGAAAAAAATTTTCTGATTGTGGAATTTTCTCAAATTTGATTTGGTTGCCTCCTAATGTGTTCTAAAAGAGTAAATCAGTAATCGGAATCGAAAAATATTTTTCGGATTTTTTTTTTTTTCGAAAAAAATTTTCTGATCGTGGAATTTCCTCAAATTCGATTTGGTTGCCTTCTAATGTGTTTTTAAAGCGTAAATCAGTAATCAGAATCAATATTCATTGTCGACTTTAATTTTTATAAGGAAAAATGTTCACGTCCTTAAACGCCTCCCCATCATCAGCCCGAGTCCAAGTCGATGTCAGTCCCGAGCGGACGGTGTCAGATACTACCTATCGCCGAGGTCTGGACTTGGCGAGATATTACGACGTGAAATGTTCCGATACAACTTTTGAACCAGGATAGTTAGAGAGATGATTTCTTCTATGTTGTACGTTGATTGTGGAATGAAATACGGAAAATAACTCGCCATGACCGAGGTGATTACGATTTTTTTTTTTTTTCGAAAAAAATTTTCTGATCGTGGAATTTTCTCAAATTTGATTTGGTTGCCTCCTTATATGTTCTAGTAGCGATAATCAACAATCAGAATCAAAATCCATGGTCGGGTTTGATTTTTATAAGGAAAAATGTTCACGTCCTTTTTTACAACCCCGACTCATTGACGATGTTAGAACCGAGCCGGCGGTGTCAGATACGACCGATCGCCCCGGTCCCGATCGTCATTTACGTTGTGCATCGGTCTGCCCGAGATTACGTGGTGCATCGGTATGATCGAGTTTACGTGGTGCATCGGTAAGATCCAATTCACGTTCTGCATCGGTAAGATCCAATTCACGTTCTGCATCGGTAAGATCCAGTTCACGTGGTGCATCGGTAAGATGGAGATTACGTGGTGCATCGGTAAGATCGAGATTACGTGGTGCATCGGTAAGATCTACTTTACGTTCTGCATCGGTCTGCCCTTGTTTACGTGGTGCATCGGTAAGATCGAGATTACGTGAAGCATCGGTATGATCGAGTTTACGTTCTGCATCGGTCTGCCCGATATTACGTGGTGCATCGGTCTGCCCTAGTTTACGTGGTGCATCGGTTTGGACTTAGAGATATATTTTCGACGTGAAAATGTTCCGATACAACTTTTGAACCAGGATAGTTAGAGAGATGATTTTTTCTGGGATGTACGTGGATCGGGGAATGGATTGTGGGAAATAACTTGCCATGACCGAGGTGTCCTCGAATTTTTTTTTTTTTCGAAAAAAATTTTCTGATTGTGGAATTTTCTCAAATTTGATTTGGTTGCCTCCTAATGTGTTCTAAAAGAGTAAATCAGTAATCGGAATCGAAAAATATTTTTCGGATTTTTTTTTTTTTCGAAAAAAATTTTCTGATCGTGGAATTTCCTCAAATTCGATTTGGTTGCCTTCTAATGTGTTTTTAAAGCGTAAATCAGTAATCAGAATCAATATTCATTGTCGACTTTAATTTTTATAAGGAAAAATGTTCACGTCCTTAAACGCCTCCCCATCATCAGCCCGAGTCCAAGTCGATGTCAGTCCCGAGCGGACGGTGTCAGATACTACCTATCGCCGAGGTCTGGACTTGGCGAGATATTACGACGTGAAATGTTCCGATACAACTTTTGAACCAGGATAGTTAGAGAGATGATTTCTTCTATGTTGTACGTTGATTGTGGAATGAAATACGTAAAATAACTCGCCATGACCGAGGTGATTACGATTTTTTTTTTTTTTCGAAAAAAATTTTCTGATCGTGGAATTTTCTCAAATTTGATTTGGTTGCCTCCTTATATGTTCTAGTAGCGATAATCAACAATCAGAATCAAAATCCATGGTCGGGTTTGATTTTTATAAGGAAAAATGTTCACGTCCTTTTTTACAACCCCGACTCATTGACGATGTTAGAACCGAGCCGGCGGTGTCAGATACGACCGATCGCCCCGGTCCCGATCGTCATTTACGTTGTGCATCGGTCTGCCCGAGATTACGTGGTGCATCGGTATGATCGAGTTTACGTGGTGCATCGGTAAGATCCAATTCACGTTCTGCATCGGTAAGATCCAATTCACGTTCTGCATCGGTAAGATCCAGTTCACGTGGTGCATCGGTAAGATGGAGATTACGTGGTGCATCGGTAAGATCGAGATTACGTGGTGCATCGGTAAGATCTACTTTACGTTCTGCATCGGTCTGCCCTTGTTTACGTGGTGCATCGGTAAGATCGAGATTACGTGAAGCATCGGTATGATCGAGTTTACGTTCTGCATCGGTCTGCCCGATATTACGTGGTGCATCGGTCTGCCCTAGTTTACGTGGTGCATCGGTTTGGACTTAGAGATATATTTTCGACGTGAAAATGTTCCGATACAACTTTTGAACCAGGATAGTTAGAGAGATGATTTTTTCTGGGATGTACGTGGATCGGGGAATGGATTGTGGGAAATAACTTGCCATGACCGAGGTGTCCTCGAATTTTTTTTTTTTTCGAAAAAAATTTTCTGATTGTGGAATTTTCTCAAATTTGATTTGGTTGCCTCCTAATGTGTTCTAAAAGAGTAAATCAGTAATCGGAATCGAAAAATATTTTTCGGATTTTTTTTTTTTTCGAAAAAAATTTTCTGATCGTGGAATTTCCTCAAATTCGATTTGGTTGCCTTCTAATGTGTTTTTAAAGCGTAAATCAGTAATCAGAATCAATATTCATTGTCGACTTTAATTTTTATAAGGAAAAATGTTCACGTCCTTAAACGCCTCCCCATCATCAGCCCGAGTCCAAGTCGATGTCAGTCCCGAGCGGACGGTGTCAGATACTACCTATCGCCGAGGTCTGGACTTGGCGAGATATTACGACGTGAAATGTTCCGATACAACTTTTGAACCAGGATAGTTAGAGAGATGATTTCTTCTATGTTGTACGTTGATTGTGGAATGAAATACGGAAAATAACTCGCCATGACCGAGGTGATTACGATTTTTTTTTTTTTTCGAAAAAAATTTTCTGATCGTGGAATTTTCTCAAATTTGATTTGGTTGCCTCCTTATATGTTCTAGTAGCGATAATCAACAATCAGAATCAAAATCCATGGTCGGGTTTGATTTTTATAAGGAAAAATGTTCACGTCCTTTTTTACAACCCCGACTCATTGACGATGTTAGAACCGAGCCGGCGGTGTCAGATACGACCGATCGCCCCGGTCCCGATCGTCATTTACGTTGTGCATCGGTCTGCCCGAGATTACGTGGTGCATCGGTCTGGACTTAGAGATATATTTTCGACGTGAAAATGTTCCGATACAACTTTTGAACTAGGATAGTTAGAGAGATGATTTTTTCTGGGATGTACGTTGATTGGGGAATGGATTGTGGGAAATAACTTGCCATGACCGAGGTGTTCTCGAATTTTTTTTTTTTTTTCGAAAAAAATTTTCTGATTGTGGAATTTTCTCAAATTTGATTTGGTTGCCTCCTAATGTGTTCTAATAGCGATAATCAACAATCAGAATCAAAATCCATGGTCGGGTTTGATTTTTATAAGGAATAATGTTCACGTCCTTTTTCGCCTATGTTCTTTTTCGACGTGAAAAGTTCCGATACAACTTTTGAACCAGGATAGTTAGAGAGATGATTTTTTCTGGGATGTATGTTGATTGACGTACGAAACTTGGAAAAAAAATAGAAAAGACCGAGGTACTCTAGAAAAAAAATTTATTGAAAATATTTTTTTGATTTCGGAATTAATTCGAAATTCATTCAGATGTCTTCTATCAATATCGCGAAAGAAAAATCAATAATCAGAATCGATATTCATCTAAGATTATTTCCTTTTGGATTGTGTTAACATTCGGTACGATCTTGTCTACGTGATGCATCGGTTTGTTTCTCGGCTCTTGTGAGCAAGTTGGACACTCGAGACGGCCTCCATCGATCGGATTAGGCGGGCTTTAATGTTAACGTGCTGTATCGGTGTGATCTTGTTTACGTCATGCATCGGTATAGCTTTAAATCGCGCCGTAAAGTCGTTCACGTCATGCATCGGTATCTTAAATCGCGCCGAAAAGTCGTTCACGTCATGCATCGGTATCTTAAATCGCGCCGTAAAGTCGTTCACGTCATGCATCGGTATCTTAAATCGAGCCGAAAAGTCGTTCACGTCATGCATCGGTGGCACAAAAAAAAGACGCCGATGCATGACGTGAGCCGACTTTTCGGCGCGATTTAAGATACCGATGCATGACGTGAACGACTTTACGGCGCGATTTAAGATACCGATGCATGACGTGAACCGACTTTTCGGCATGAAGTCAGCTAAAATTATCGTGTGCATCTTGGGTCGGTCCACGTACCGTAGATCAGAGAGGGACGACGTACATACATCGGATACATTTGTATCCAACAAGTTACGATCGTCGTCTGATCCAGCGGTAATCGGACCTACTCTCGTGAATTTATTTTGCCCCTTGAATAATTTTGTACCGATGCACGACGTGAAGTCGACTTTTCGGCATGGTTTAAGCTAAAATTATCGTGTGCATCTTGGGTAGGCCCACTTACTACAGATCAGAGAGGGACGACGTACATACATCGGATACATTCGTATCCAACAAGTTACAATCGTCGTCTGATCCAGCGGTAATCGGACCTACTCTCGTGAATTTATTTTGCCCCTTGAATAACTTTGTACCGATGCACGACGTGAAGTCGACTTTCCGGCATGGTTTAAGCTAAAATTATCGTGTGCATCTTTCATTTTACTCATCACATAGTCTGATGCATTTGATGACATTTACCCTTGTGAGTTATTCGTATTTCTCTCTCATGTCCGATTTCGTCAAACATATCTACCT
>NC_059508.1:36386184-36391184 GCF_914767665.1 Harmonia axyridis
GGTTTTTGATTTCTTTCCGGATTTCGCGAGTATAAATGTTGAGAATTTCTTTGTCTATTGAATTTCTATGTTTTTGCCAAAGTTTCCTAGTTCTATTTCTCGATTTGATAAGATCGATTATATGAGGGGGGAGTTTTTTGTACGCTGAATTTTGTTGTTTTTTAGGGGTTGTTTTATCGCGAGCATATTTGAGGGCCTTCGTAAACGTCTCGATTTCCCTTTCGATTTCTGAGGCGGTTTCAATTTTGTTGTTGATAGCGATTTTGCTATCCAATTTTTTACGAAAGATATCCCAGTTGGTGACTGAGTAGTCGTACACCAACTTGGCTGGGTTTCTTTCGATATCAATGTTGACTTTGAAAATAACTGGGTTGTGGTCAGATCCCAGTTGACAACTAGTTTCTGGGATACTGTTTATGCGGACGTTTTTGGTAAGCACCAAATCTATTGTACTTGGTGCTTTGCCATTGCCCGGGAAATGTGTATGTCCACTAGGGACGTTTAAGGTTATATAATTGTTGGATTCAAGGAAACTGAAAAGGCGATTCCCGTTAGTGTTTCTGCAATTGCAGTTCCACTCTTCGTGCTTAGCGTTCAAGTCCCCTAGAACGATAACGTTGGCGGTTTTTTTAATTGTAAACAGGTTCCTTAAACAATTATTGGTGAATTTATTACTAGGGCTGTTGTACACCGCCGTAATAATGAAGTTTTCATTAAAAATTACACTAATATTCTCTATTGTGCACTTTACTTTGGGTAAAGGCGAGATGGTGGATGCGCTACTAAGACTGTTCTTCACAAGAATGGCGACTCCACCAAAACCAGAATTGTCGTTTCGGTCCGCTCTAAAGGTTCTGTAACCGTTAATGAAGAATTTGTTTATGTCTTTCAGTCTAGTCTCGTTAATTGTAAGTACGTCTATTTTGTTGGAATTTAGAAAATTTTCAATTTCGGTGTGTTTTTGAGACACACCGTTGGCGTTCCACGTAACTATTTTCAAGGACTTAGAATCCATTTGAGGTAATTACATATTCAAAGAATATTTTCGACCGTTCCTGTTGAGAAGCGGCTCTCTCCAATTTTTTATTTAAAAGCTTTATACCTTCAAGGAATTTATTTAGGTTGATATAAGAATTGAGTTTTTTAAATTCATTTTGAATTTCCTCAAATGGATTTCCTGTTGATTGGAATTCCGGGGATGGCGTAGACGGGATATTTGGCAGGATGGTGGGTGCGCTTTTGCTGGTATTGTCACTCACCTTATTTGATTTGATTGCCGCCTCATAGGCGGCTTTCCTCTGTTCCCAGGGGTTGCTTTCTGGAATTGGGGCTGGCCTGTATCTCGGTTTGGGGGCGACTGCGGCTCTGGAACTCCTTGCGTTTTTCTTTTCGATTATAGATTTATAGATTGGACAGTCAATGCTGTTCGCCGGGTGACTTCCATGGCAATTAATGCACTTAGCCAAGGTTGTTATTGGTTTGGGGCAGTTCATCGTCAAATGCGACTCGGCGCATTTGAGACATTTTTCCGCCCTATGGCAGTTGGCGGTGGCGTGGCCCCACAACTGGCATCTGTGGCACTGAATGATTTCTTTTTTGGTGGTGTACCGATTCCACCTAATTTTAGTGTAGCTTACAACTTTTATGTGTTGTTGTAGCTGTTTTAAGGTGACTGTATTGTCGGTCACCACCATGTAGGCCGGGGATTGCGTCGCCCTCATCTTATGAATTTGTATTACAGGAACATTCTGGCCTATTAAGTCGTCCTTAATTTCCTCCAGCTCGATGTCTTGCTCTAGGCCCCTCAACGTAAAAGCGTGGGTCTTTAGGTGTTTGGGGGTATAAGTGTGGTACTGTATACCATTTTTGTCCAAGAATTTCATGATTTTTTCTTGGTCCTTCAAGGTTTCACTGTATATGGTGGTGTCATTTACCCCATATTTTAAGTAGAAGTTTCCGTCTACTTCGGATTTTATTTCTCTCACTTTTCTGGCGTGATTTGTAAATACCCCCAGTACGACAATTGGGGGCGGTTTTTTGGCAGATTTAGGTTCAACTTCGTCCTTCGTAGTTTCAGGGAGGTAGTTGAATCTATTTTTGATTTCAACGTGCTGGACCGTCTTTCTTTTTAATGTTTTTTTGGTGGTTGGGTGTGTGAATTTTGGATTGCTGATATCGGTAGTCCTCGATTTTTTGGTTGGTGCGGTGGAGGTGGAGCTTTCCTCGCCGGAACTTGTATCGTTGTTCTCGATTTCCATCTTATCGAGCGTCATTTTCGATTTAAATTCCTCGCTCGGAGGAATTTAAATTAGAAACTTTAGTCACTTTCACTTCAAATACGGTCAGTTTTGTCCAAATCGACCCAAAACAGGTAAATTTCAGGTAGATTTCACTAACACTTGGGTTTGGAATGCGGCTAGTCGCCGTAAAGTCTAGACAGAGCGGCTTCACTTCGGAATGCGGCCAACGCCGGAGGGGTTTTACGCCCTGTTTCGTCTACGGAATGTGGCGAATCGCCCGAGGGCATGAGACGAACACTTGAAACACTTTCACAATTATACAGGTAATTCTGAGAGGTCTGGAGACGACAACCTTTCGGCGCAAGGGTCTGACGAGAACTGGCAATTTCAGCGTGGTATGGCCGTAAACAACAAATATAGCGATATTTTCTATGATATCTCACTTTTTGGGAGCGGAAAGGACGTGAACGTTTTTCCTTATAAAAAATGAAATAACTTTTGGATATTAATTCTGATTGTTGATTTAAGTTTTAAGAACACATTAGGACATATCTCAATGAAATTTGAGGGATTTCCGAAATCGAAAAATATTTTTCGAAAAAAAAAAAAAATCCCAGAAGACCTCGGTCATCTCAAGTTTATTTCCATATTCTATTACACAATCAACGTACATCACAAAAGGAACCATCTCTCTAACTATCACAGTTAAATTTTTGTATCGGAACATTTCACGTCGGAATATCTCGCTAAGTCCAGACCGGGGAGATCGGTCGCATTTGACACCGTCCGCTCCGGTCTAACATCGTCTTGGAGTCGGGGTAACGATGGAGAGGCGTTTAAGGACGTGAACATTTTTCCTTATAAAAATTAAAGTCGACAATGAATATTGATTCTGATTACTGATTTACTCTTTTAGTACACATTAGAAGGCAACGCAATCAGATTTGAGGAAATTTCAAGATCAGAAAATTTTTTTCGAAAAAAAAAAAAATTCAAGAACACCTGGGTCATGGCAAGTTATTTCCCACAATCCATTCCACAATCAACGTACAACATAGAAGAAATCATCTCTCTAACTATCCTGGTTCAAAAGTTGTATCGGAACATTTCACGTCGAAATACCTCGCCAAGTCCAGACCGGGGCGATAGGTAGTATCTGACACCGTCCGCTCGGGACTGACATCGACTTGGACTCGGGCTAATGATGGGGAGGCGTTTAAGGACGTGAACATTTTTCCTTATAAAAATTAAAGTCGACAATGAATATTGATTCTGATTACTGATTTACGCTTTAAAAACACATTAGAAGGCAACCAAATCAAATTTGAGGAAATTCCAAAATCAGAAAATTTTTTTTCAAAAAAAAAAAAATCCGAAAAATATTTTTCGATTCTGATTACTGATTTACTCTTTTAGAACACATTAGAAGGCAACGAAATCAAATTTGAGTGAAATCCAAAATCAGAAAATATTTTTCGAAAAAAAAAAAAAATTCGAGAACACCTCGGTCATGGCAAGTTATTTTCCACAATCCATTCCCCAATCAACGTACATCCCAGAAAAAATCATCTCTCTAACTATCCTGGTTCAAAAGTTGTATCGGAACATTTTCACGTCGAAAATATATCTCAGAGTCCAGACCGATGCAGAACGTAAACTCGATCATACCGATGCTTCACGTAATCTCGATCTTACCGATGCACAACGTAAACTAGATCACACCGATGCAGAACGTAAACTCGATCATACCGATGCACCACGTAAACTCAGGCAGACCGATGCAGAACGTGAACTCGATCTTACCGATGCACCACGTAATCTCGATCTTACCGATGCACCACGTAAACTCGGGCAGACCGATGCAGAACGTGAACTCGATCTTACCGATGCACCACGTAAACTAGGGCTGACCGATGCATCACGTAAACGACGATCGAGAGGCGCGAAAGGACGTGAACGTTTTTCATTATAAAAATTGAAATAAATGATAAATAATGATTCTGATTGTTGGTTATCATTTTTAATAAGCATTAGGAGGCAACCAAATGAAATTTGAGGAAATTCCGATAATAGAAAATTTTTTCGAAAAAAAAAAAAAATTCATGAAATCCTCGGTCATCGCAAAATATTTACCATATTCTGTTCGATAATCAACGTATATTTAAGAAGGAATCATATCTGTATCTATCTTGGTTCAAATTTTGTATCGGAACATTTTGACCAAAGTCCGAGCTTCGGCCGAAACAGACACCGCTGACCTGGCCTATCGATCGACCGAGAGTCGGGGATAGAGCGTAAGTGTTGTCTGGAGGGGAACCCTGTGCTCTCCTGACATATATAGGGAAGGTGGTCGCGTTGGGCGATGCAGAACGTTTGGATCGGGAATTATATTTTTGGTTCAGCTATTGGAATATGGTTTATTGTTGGTATATATTGGCGAAATAACGTTCTTACTGACTGGGGATATTCATAAAAATGAGTCCGGAGATTTTCAGATCGAAGTCCGAGTGATCCGACTTGGAAGGCGTGTTGGGTGGGTCGAGATGGCTTAGATAGATCAGACGAGGCGGGCTAAGTGTTGACGTCATGCATCGGTCCATTTTCAGATTGAGTCCGAGTAATCCGACTTTGAAAGAGTGTTGGGTGCGTCGAGACTGTTTAGATAGATCGGACGAGGCGGACTAGGTGTTAACGACATGCATCGGTATATTTTCTGATCGGAGTCCGAAGAAATCGGCCCTAGTAGGCGCAGCGGACGGT
>NC_059508.1:36401184-36406184 GCF_914767665.1 Harmonia axyridis
TCCGATGTATGTACGTCGTCCCTCTCTGATCTGTAGTAAGTGGGCCTACCCAAGATGCACACGATAATTTTAGCTTAAACCATGCCGAAAAGTCGACTTCACGTCGTGCATCGGTACAAAATTATTCAAGGGGCAAAATAAATTCACGAGAGTAGGTCCGATTACCGCTGGATCAGACGACGATCGTAACTTGTTGGATACAAATGTATCCGATGTATGTACGTCGTCCCTCTCTGATCTACGGTACGTGGACCGACCCAAGATGCACACGATAATTTTAGCTGACTTCATGCCGAAAAGTCGGTTCACGTCATGCATCGGTATCTTAAATCGCGCCGTAAAGTCGTTCACGTCATGCATCGGTATCTTAAATCGCGCCGAAAAGTCGGCTCACGTCATGCATCGGCGTCTTTTTTTTGTGCCACCGATGCATGACGTGAACGACTTTTCGGCTCGATTTAAGATACCGATGCATGACGTGAACGACTTTACGGCGCGATTTAAGATACCGATGCATGACGTGAACGACTTTTCGGCGCGATTTAAGATACCGATGCATGACGTGAACGACTTTACGGCGCGATTTAAAGCTATACCGATGCATGACGTAAACAAGATCACACCGATGCAGCACGTTAACATTAAAGCCCGCCTAATCCGATCGATGGAGGCCGTCTCGAGTGTCCAACTTGCTCACAAGAGCCGAGAAACAAACCGATGCATCACGTAGACAAGATCGTACCGAATGTTAACACAATCCAAAAGGAAATAATCTTAGATGAATATCGATTCTGATTATTGATTTTTCTTTCGCGATATTGATAGAAGACATCTGAATGAATTTCGAATTAATTCCGAAATCAAAAAAATATTTTCAATAAATTTTTTTTCTAGAGTACCTCGGTCTTTTCTATTTTTTTTCCAAGTTTCGTACGTCAATCAACATACATCCCAGAAAAAATCATCTCTCTAACTATCCTGGTTCAAAAGTTGTATCGGAACTTTTCACGTCGAAAAAGAACATAGGCGAAAAAGGACGTGAACATTATTCCTTATAAAAATCAAACCCGACCATGGATTTTGATTCTGATTGTTGATTATCGCTATTAGAACACATTAGGAGGCAACCAAATCAAATTTGAGAAAATTCCACAATCAGAAAATTTTTTTCGAAAAAAAAAAAAAAATTCGAGAACACCTCGGTCATGGCAAGTTATTTCCCACAATCCATTCCCCAATCAACGTACATCCCAGAAAAAATCATCTCTCTAACTATCCTAGTTCAAAAGTTGTATCGGAACATTTTCACGTCGAAAATATATCTCTAAGTCCAGACCGATGCACCACGTAATCTCGGGCAGACCGATGCACAACGTAAATGACGATCGGGACCGGGGCGATCGGTCGTATCTGACACCGCCGGCTCGGTTCTAACATCGTCAATGAGTCGGGGTTGTAAAAAAGGACGTGAACATTTTTCCTTATAAAAATCAAACCCGACCATGGATTTTGATTCTGATTGTTGATTATCGCTACTAGAACATATAAGGAGGCAACCAAATCAAATTTGAGAAAATTCCACGATCAGAAAATTTTTTTCGAAAAAAAAAAAAAATCGTAATCACCTCGGTCATGGCGAGTTATTTTCCGTATTTCATTCCACAATCAACGTACAACATAGAAGAAATCATCTCTCTAACTATCCTGGTTCAAAAGTTGTATCGGAACATTTCACGTCGTAATATCTCGCCAAGTCCAGACCTCGGCGATAGGTAGTATCTGACACCGTCCGCTCGGGACTGACATCGACTTGGACTCGGGCTGATGATGGGGAGGCGTTTAAGGACGTGAACATTTTTCCTTATAAAAATTAAAGTCGACAATGAATATTGATTCTGATTACTGATTTACGCTTTAAAAACACATTAGAAGGCAACCAAATCGAATTTGAGGAAATTCCACGATCAGAAAATTTTTTTCGAAAAAAAAAAAAATCCGAAAAATATTTTTCGATTCCGATTACTGATTTACTCTTTTAGAACACATTAGGAGGCAACCAAATCAAATTTGAGAAAATTCCACAATCAGAAAATTTTTTTCGAAAAAAAAAAAAATTCGAGGACACCTCGGTCATGGCAAGTTATTTCCCACAATCCATTCCCCGATCCACGTACATCCCAGAAAAAATCATCTCTCTAACTATCCTGGTTCAAAAGTTGTATCGGAACATTTTCACGTCGAAAATATATCTCTAAGTCCAAACCGATGCACCACGTAAACTAGGGCAGACCGATGCACCACGTAATATCGGGCAGACCGATGCAGAACGTAAACTCGATCATACCGATGCTTCACGTAATCTCGATCTTACCGATGCACCACGTAAACAAGGGCAGACCGATGCAGAACGTAAAGTAGATCTTACCGATGCACCACGTAATCTCGATCTTACCGATGCACCACGTAATCTCCATCTTACCGATGCACCACGTGAACTGGATCTTACCGATGCAGAACGTGAATTGGATCTTACCGATGCAGAACGTGAATTGGATCTTACCGATGCACCACGTAAACTCGATCATACCGATGCACCACGTAAACTCAGGCAGACCGATGCAGAACGTGAACTCGATCTTACCGATGCACCACGTAATCTCGATCTTACCGATGCACCACGTAAACTCGGGCAGACCGATGCAGAACGTGAACTCGATCTTACCGATGCACCACGTAAACTAGGGCTGACCGATGCATCACGTAAACGACGATCGAGAGGCGCGAAAGGACGTGAACGTTTTTCATTATAAAAATTGAAATAAATGATAAATAATGATTCTGATTGTTGGTTATCATTTTTAATAAGCATTAGGAGGCAACCAAATGAAATTTGAGGAAATTCCGATAATAGAAAATTTTTTCGAAAAAAAAAAAAAATTCATGAAATCCTCGGTCATCGCAAAATATTTACCATATTCTGTTCGATAATCAACGTATATTTAAGAAGGAATCATATCTGTATCTATCTTGGTTCAAATTTTGTATCGGAACATTTTGACCAAAGTCCGAGCTTCGGCCGAAACAGACACCGCTGACCTGGCCTATCGATCGACCGAGAGTCGGGGATAGAGCGTAAGTGTTGTCTGGAGGGGAACCCTGTGCTCTCCTGACATATATAGGGAAGGTGGTCGCGTTGGGCGATGCAGAACGTTTGGATCGGGAATTATATTTTTGGTTCAGCTATTGGAATATGGTTTATTGTTGGTATATATTGGCGAAATAACGTTCTTACTGACTGGGGATATTCATAAAAATGAGTCCGGAGATTTTCAGATCGAAGTCCGAGTGATCCGACTTGGAAGGCGTGTTGGGTGGGTCGAGATGGCTTAGATAGATCAGACGAGGCGGGCTAAGTGTTGACGTCATGCATCGGTCCATTTTCAGATTGAGTCCGAGTAATCCGACTTTGAAAGAGTGTTGGGTGCGTCGAGACTGTTTAGATAGATCGGACGAGGCGGACTAGGTGTTAACGACATGCATCGGTATATTTTCTGATCGGAGTCCGAAGAAATCGGCCCTAGTAGGCGCAGCGGACGGTCGAGACGGCCTCGGTGGGTCGGATCGATCGGGAAAAGTTTGCTAAATCGTGTCTGGAGGGGAACCTTGGGTTCTCCTGACATATATAGGGGATAAGGTTTGGGTGAACGATTCTTCACGTAAAAGTTGAGTAATTTATTTTTCGATAAGCTTTTGGATATTGATGAGAAGTATATGTATATCTTCGATTAAAAGAATTCTTACCGTCTCCATGTATATTATATTAGATATATAAGAAATAGTTAACGTGATGCATCGGCCGATTTCCGGATCGGAGTTCGAGAGATGCGACTTTCGATGCGCGATGGGTGGTTCGAGACGGCCTAGATCGATCGGACGAGGCGGACTAGGTGTTAACGACATGCATCGGCGGATTTTCTGATCGGAGTCCGAAGAAATCAGCTCTAGTAGGCGCGGCGAACGGTCGAAACGGCCTCGATCGATCGGACGAGGCGGACTAGGTGTTAACGACATGCATCGGCGGATTTTCTGATCGGAGTCCGAAGAAATCAGCTCTAGTAGGCGCGGCGAACGGTCGAAACGGCCTCGGTGGGTCGGATCGATCGGGAAAAGTTTGCTAAATCGTGTCTGGAGGGGAATCCGGGGTTCTCCTGACATATATAGAAGGGGTGGAGAATGGGTCCTGTCCTAGACTGTTTGGAGTTCTTTTTAGGATGATATTCAGTTGGTAAGTGGTAGACCCGAATCCGACCTCGGCGTTTGGGTACTGGCAAGGTGTGTTGGTTTCGGCTTTCGCATCTTGGGTCGCTTTCGTCAACCTCATGCAGCGAGGTCGCGGTCCGCTTCGTCTCTTTGTAGTCGAATGGCCTTTAAGCGACCAACCTTAAAATCGTGATCCTCTGCCCGTTGCGGGTTATGTTCACAAAAAATTTGCAACCACTCAATTCGTTCCGAGCGACAAATATTGTTGAATCTCGAATCACCGTGTCGTTATATTCACATGTATAGCGAAGGGTCGAGATGGAATGTGTATAAGAAATTAGTTGATAGCCGGGGGTTCGTATTATATATGGACGCCTTGGCGAGGGATTGTTTCTAGAAACTTTCTCATTTTTGATCGGTGTTTTGTCCGAGATGATGATGATGTATATATAGCTTGAGTCTCATGCTGACTGGGGGCTGTTACGTCGTTTCGTCGAGGACTTGCACTTACTGATGTGCGGCGCTAGTCGAAGTCAATCGACATGGCTAGTGCCACATGACGAGAGGCGAACGGGTTTGGCCATACCGGCAATCTCGTGGACCGATCGTATAAGCACGCAGTTCCCTGGTTGATCCTGCCAGTAGTCATATGCTTGTCTCAAAGATTAAGCCATGCATGTCTCAGTACAAGCCAAATTAAGGTGAAACCGCGAAAGGCTCATTAAATCAGTTATGGTTCC
>NC_059508.1:36416184-36418684 GCF_914767665.1 Harmonia axyridis
GGTCGTATCTGACACCGCCGGCTCGGTTCTAACATCGTCAATGAGTCGGGGTTGTAAAAAAGGACGTGAACATTTTTCCTTATAAAAATCAAACCCGACCATGGATTTTGATTCTGATTGTTGATTATCGCTACTAGAACATATAAGGAGGCAACCAAATCAAATTTGAGAAAATTCCACGATCAGAAAATTTTTTTCGAAAAAAAAAAAAAATCGTAATCACCTCGGTCATGGCGAGTTATTTTCCGTATTTCATTCCACAATCAACGTACAACATAGAAGAAATCATCTCTCTAACTATCCTGGTTCAAAAGTTGTATCGGAACATTTCACGTCGTAATATCTCGCCAAGTCCAGACCTCGGCGATAGGTAGTATCTGACACCGTCCGCTCGGGACTGACATCGACTTGGACTCGGGCTGATGATGGGGAGGCGTTTAAGGACGTGAACATTTTTCCTTATAAAAATTAAAGTCGACAATGAATATTGATTCTGATTACTGATTTACGCTTTAAAAACACATTAGAAGGCAACCAAATCGAATTTGAGGAAATTCCACGATCAGAAAATTTTTTTCGAAAAAAAAAAAAATCCGAAAAATATTTTTCGATTCCGATTACTGATTTACTCTTTTAGAACACATTAGGAGGCAACCAAATCAAATTTGAGAAAATTCCACAATCAGAAAATTTTTTTCGAAAAAAAAAAAAATTCGAGGACACCTCGGTCATGGCAAGTTATTTCCCACAATCCATTCCCCGATCCACGTACATCCCAGAAAAAATCATCTCTCTAACTATCCTGGTTCAAAAGTTGTATCGGAACATTTTCACGTCGAAAATATATCTCTAAGTCCAAACCGATGCACCACGTAAACTAGGGCAGACCGATGCACCACGTAATATCGGGCAGACCGATGCAGAACGTAAACTCGATCATACCGATGCTTCACGTAATCTCGATCTTACCGATGCACCACGTAAACAAGGGCAGACCGATGCAGAACGTAAAGTAGATCTTACCGATGCACCACGTAATCTCGATCTTACCGATGCACCACGTAATCTCCATCTTACCGATGCACCACGTGAACTGGATCTTACCGATGCAGAACGTGAATTGGATCTTACCGATGCAGAACGTGAATTGGATCTTACCGATGCACCACGTAAACTCGATCATACCGATGCACCACGTAAACTCAGGCAGACCGATGCAGAACGTGAACTCGATCTTACCGATGCACCACGTAATCTCGATCTTACCGATGCACCACGTAAACTCGGGCAGACCGATGCAGAACGTGAACTCGATCTTACCGATGCACCACGTAAACTAGGGCTGACCGATGCATCACGTAAACGACGATCGAGAGGCGCGAAAGGACGTGAACGTTTTTCATTATAAAAATTGAAATAAATGATAAATAATGATTCTGATTGTTGGTTATCATTTTTAATAAGCATTAGGAGGCAACCAAATGAAATTTGAGGAAATTCCGATAATAGAAAATTTTTTCGAAAAAAAAAAAAAAATTCATGAAATCCTCGGTCATCGCAAAATATTTACCATATTCTGTTCGATAATCAACGTATATTTAAGAAGGAATCATATCTGTATCTATCTTGGTTCAAATTTTGTATCGGAACATTTTGACCAAAGTCCGAGCTTCGGCCGAAACAGACACCGCTGACCTGGCCTATCGATCGACCGAGAGTCGGGGATAGAGCGTAAGTGTTGTCTGGAGGGGAACCCTGTGCTCTCCTGACATATATAGGGAAGGTGGTCGCGTTGGGCGATGCAGAACGTTTGGATCGGGAATTATATTTTTGGTTCAGCTATTGGAATATGGTTTATTGTTGGTATATATTGGCGAAATAACGTTCTTACTGACTGGGGATATTCATAAAAATGAGTCCGGAGATTTTCAGATCGAAGTCCGAGTGATCCGACTTGGAAGGCGTGTTGGGTGGGTCGAGATGGCTTAGATAGATCAGACGAGGCGGGCTAAGTGTTGACGTCATGCATCGGTCCATTTTCAGATTGAGTCCGAGTAATCCGACTTTGAAAGAGTGTTGGGTGCGTCGAGACTGTTTAGATAGATCGGACGAGGCGGACTAGGTGTTAACGACATGCATCGGTATATTTTCTGATCGGAGTCCGAAGAAATCGGCCCTAGTAGGCGCAGCGGACGGTCGAGACGGCCTCGGTGGGTCGGATCGATCGGGAAAAGTTTGCTAAATCGTGTCTGGAGGGGAACCTTGGGTTCTCCTGACATATATAGGGGATAAGGTTTGGGTGAACGATTCTTCACGTAAAAGTTGAGTAATTTATTTTTCGATAAGCTTTTGGATATTGATGAGAAGTATATGTATATCTTCGATTAAAAGAATTCTTACCGTCTCCATGTATATTATATTAGATATATAAGAAATAGTTAACGTGATGCATCGGCCGATTTCCGGATCGGAGTTCGAGAGATGCGACTTTCGATGCGCG
>NC_059508.1:36429946-36442446 GCF_914767665.1 Harmonia axyridis
CTCGATCTTACCGATGCACCACGTAATCTCCATCTTACCGATGCACCACGTGAACTGGATCTTACCGATGCAGAACGTGAATTGGATCTTACCGATGCAGAACGTGAATTGGATCTTACGATGCACCACGTAAACTCGATCATACCGATGCACCACGTAATCTCGGGCAGACCGATGCACAACGTAAATGACGATCGGGACCGGGGGCGATCGTCGTATCTGACACCGCCGGCTCGGTTCTAACATCGTCAATGAGTCGGGGGTTGTAAAAAAGGACGTGAACATTTTTCCTTATAAAAATCAAACCCGACCATGGATTTTGATTCTGATTGTTGATTATCGCTACTAGAACATATAAGGAGGCAACCAAATCAAATTTGAGAAAATTCCACGATCAGAAAATTTTTTTCGAAAAAAAAAAAAAATCGTAATCACCTCGGTCATGGCGAGTTATTTTACGTATTTCATTCCACAATCAACGTACAACATAGAAGAAATCATCTCTCTAACTATCCTGGTTCAAAAGTTGTATCGGAACATTTCACGTCGTAATATCTCGCCAAGTCCAGACCTCGGCGATAGGTAGTATCTGACACCGTCCGCTCGGGACTGACATCGACTTGGACTCGGGCTGATGATGGGGAGGCGTTTAAGGACGTGAACATTTTTCCTTATAAAAATTAAAGTCGACAATGAATATTGATTCTGATTACTGATTTACGCTTTAAAAACACATTAGAAGGCAACCAAATCGAATTTGAGGAAATTCCACGATCAGAAAATTTTTTTCGAAAAAAAAAAAAATCCGAAAAATATTTTTCGATTCCGATTACTGATTTACTCTTTTAGAACACATTAGGAGGCAACCAAATCAAATTTGAGAAAATTCCACAATCAGAAATTTTTTTCGAAAAAAAAAAAAAATTCGAGGACACCTCGGTCATGGCAAGTTATTTCCCACAATCCATTCCCCGATCCACGTACATCCCAGAAAAAATCATCTCTCTAACTATCCTGGTTCAAAAGTTGTATCGGAACATTTTCACGTCGAAAATATATCTCTAAGTCCAAACCGATGCACCACGTAAACTAGGGCAGACCGATGCACCACGTAATATCGGGCAGACCGATGCAGAACGTAAACTCGATCATACCGATGCTTCACGTAATCTCGATCTTACCGATGCACCACGTAAACAAGGGCAGACCGATGCAGAACGTAAAGTAGATCTTACCGATGCACCACGTAATCTCGATCTTACCGATGCACCACGTAATCTCCATCTTACCGATGCACCACGTGAACTGGATCTTACCGATGCAGAACGTGAATTGGATCTTACCGATGCAGAACGTGAATTGGATCTTACCGATGCACCACGTAAACTCGATCATACCGATGCACCACGTAATCTCGGGCAGACCGATGCACAACGTAAATGACGATCGGGACCGGGGCGATCGGTCGTATCTGACACCGCCGGCTCGGTTCTAACATCGTCAATGAGTCGGGGTTGTAAAAAAGGACGTGAACATTTTTCCTTATAAAAATCAAACCCGACCATGGATTTTGATTCTGATTGTTGATTATCGCTACTAGAACATATAAGGAGGCAACCAAATCAATTTGAGAAAATTCCACGATCAGAAAATTTTTTCGAAAAAAAAAAAAAAATCGTAATCACCTCGGTCATGGCGAGTTATTTTACGTATTTCATTCCACAATCAACGTACAACATAGAAGAAATCATCTCTCTAACTATCCTGGTTCAAAAGTTGTATCGGAACATTTCACGTCGTAATATCTCGCCAAGTCCAGACCTCGGCGATAGGTAGTATCTGACACCGTCCGCTCGGACTGACATCGACTTGGACTCGGGCTGATGATGGGGAGGCGTTTAAGGACGTGAACATTTTTTCCTTATAAAAATTAAAGTCGACAATGAATATTGATTCTGATTACTGATTTACGCTTTAAAAACACATAGAAGGCAACCAAATCGAATTTGAGGAAATTCCACGATCAGAAAATTTTTTTTCGAAAAAAAAAAAAATCCGAAAAATATTTTTCGATTCCGATTACTGATTTACTCTTTTAGAACACATTAGGAGGCAACCAAATCAAATTTGAGAAAATTCCACAATCAGAAAATTTTTTTTCGAAAAAAAAAAAATTCGAGGACACCTCGGTCATGGCAAGTTATTTCCCACAATCCATTCCCCGATCCACGTACATCCCAGAAAAAATCATCTCTCTAACTATCCTGGTTCAAAAGTTGTATCGGAACATTTTCACGTCGAAAATATATCTCTAAGTCCAAACCGATGCACCACGTAAACTAGGGCAGACCGATGCAGAACGTAAACTCGATCATACCGATGCTTCACGTAATCTCGATCTTACCGATGCACCACGTAAACAAGGGCAGACCGATGCAGAACGTAAAGTAGATCTTACCGATGCACCACGTAATCTCGATCTTACCGATGCACCACGTAATCTCCATCTTACCGATGCACCACGTGAACTGGATCTTACCGATGCAGAACGTGAATTGGATCTTACCGATGCAGAACGTGAATTGGATCTTACCGATGCACCACGTAAACTCGATCATACCGATGCACCACGTAATCTCGGGCAGACCGATGCACAACGTAAATGACGATCGGGACCGGGGCGATCGGTCGTATCTGACACCGCCGGCTCGGTTCTAACATCGTCAATGAGTCGGGGTTGTAAAAAAGGACGTGAACATTTTTCCTTATAAAATCAAACCGACCATGGATTTTGATTCTGATTGTTGATTATCGCTACTAGAACATATAAGGAGGCAACCAAATCAAATTTGAGAAAATTCCACGATCAGAAAATTTTTTTCGAAAAAAAAAAAAAATCGTAATCACCTCGGTCATGGCGAGTTATTTTCCGTATTTCATTCCACAATCAACGTACAACATAGAAGAAATCATCTCTCTAACTATCCTGGTTCAAAAGTTGTATCGGAACATTTCACGTCGTAATATCTCGCCAAGTCCAGACCTCGGCGATAGGTAGTATCTGACACCGTCCGCTCGGGACTGACATCGACTTGGACTCGGGGCTGATGATGGGAGGCGTTTAAGGACGTGAACATTTTTCCTTATAAAAATTAAAGTCGACAATGAATATTGATTCTGATTACTGATTTACGCTTTAAAAACACATTAGAAGGCAACCAAATCGAATTTGAGGAAATTCCACGATCAGAAAATTTTTTCGAAAAAAAAAAAAAATCCGAAAAATATTTTTCGATTCCGATTACTGATTTACTCTTTTAGAACACATTAGGAGGCAACCAAATCAAATTGAGAAATTCCACAATCAGAAATTTTTTTCGAAAAAAAAAAAAATTCGAGGACACCTCGGTCATGGCAAGTTATTTCCCACAATCCATTCCCCGATCCACGTACATCCAGAAAAAATCATCTCTCTAACTATCCTGGTTCAAAAGTTGTATCGGAACATTTTCACGTCGAAAATATATCTCTAAGTCCAAACCGATGCACCACGTAAACTAGGGCAGACCGATGCACCACGTAATATCGGGCAGACCGATGCAGAACGTAAACTCGATCATACCGATGCTTCACGTAATCTCGATCTTACCGATGCACCACGTAATATCGGGCAGACCGATGCAGAACGTAAAGTAGATCTTACCGATGCACCACGTAATCTCGATCTTACCGATGCACCACGTAATCTCCATCTTACCGATGCACCACGTGAACTGGATCTTACCGATGCAGAACGTGAATTGGATCTTACCGATGCAGAACGTGAATTGGATCTTACCGATGCACCACGTAAACTCGATCAGACGATGCACCACGTAATCTCGGGCAGACCGATGCACAACGTAAATGACGATCGGGACCGGGGCGATCGGTCGTATCTGACACCGCCGGCTCGGTTCTAACATCGTCAATGAGTCGGGGTTGTAAAAAAGGACGTGAACATTTTTCCTTATAAAAATCAAACCCGACCATGGATTTGATTCTGATTGTTGATTATCGCTACTAGAACATATAAGGAGGCAACCAAATCAAATTTGAGAAAATTCCACGATCAGAAAATTTTTTTCGAAAAAAAAAAAAAATCGTAATCACCTCGGTCATGGCGAGTTATTTTCCGTATTTCATTCCACAATCAACGTACAACATAGAAGAAATCATCTCTCTAACTATCCTGGTTCAAAAGTTGTATCGGAACATTTCACGTCGTAATATCTCGCCAAGTCCAGACCTCGGCGATAGGTAGTATCTGACACCGTCCGCTCGGGACTGACATCGACTTGGACTCGGGCTGATGATGGGGAGGCGTTTAAGGACGTGAACATTTTTCCTTATAAAAATTAAAGTCGACAATGAATATTGATTCTGATTACTGATTTACGCTTTAAAACACATTAGAAGGCAACCAAATCGAATTTGAGGAAATTCCACGATCAGAAAATTTTTTTCGAAAAAAAAAAAAATCCGAAAAATATTTTTCGATTCCGATTACTGATTTACTCTTTTAGAACACATTAGGAGGCAACCAAATCAAATTTGAGAAAATTCCACAATCAGAAAATTTTTTTCGAAAAAAAAAAAATTCGAGGACACCTCGGTCATGGCAAGTTATTTCCCACAATCCATTCCCCGATCCACGTACATCCCAGAAAAAATCATCTCTCTAACTATCCTGGTTCAAAAGTTGTATCGGAACATTTTCACGTCGAAAATATATCTCTAAGTCCAAACCGATGCACCACGTAAACTAGGGCAGACCGATGCACCACGTAATATCGGGCAGACCGATGCAGAACGTAAACTCGATCATACCGATGCTTCACGTAATCTCGATCTTACCGATGCACCACGTAAACAAGGGCATACCGATGCACCACGTAATCTCGATCTTACCGATGCACCACGTAATCTCAATCTTACCGATGCACCACGTAATCTCAATCTTACCGATGCACCACGTGAACTGGATCTTACCGATGCAGAACGTGAATTGGATCTTACCGATGCACCACGTAAACTCGATCTTACCGATGCACCACGTAATCTCGATCTTACCGATGCACCACGTGAACTGGATCTTACCGATGCAGAACGTGAATTGGATCTTACCGATGCACCACGTAAACTCGATCTTACCGATGCACCACGTAATCTCAATCTTACCGATGCACCACGTGAACTGGATCTTACCGATGCAGAACGTGAATTGGATCTTACCGATGCACCACGTAAACTCGATCTTACCGATGCACCACGTAATCTCAATCTTACCGATGCACCACGTGAACTGGATCTTACCGATGCACCACGTAAACTCGATCTTACCGATGCACCACGTAATCTCGATCTTACCGATGCACCACGTGAACTGGATCTTACCGATGCAGAACGTGAATTGGATCTTACCGATGCATCCACGTAAACTCGATCTTACCGATGCACCACGTAATCTCAATCTTACCGATGCATCACGTAATCTCGATCTTACCGATGCAGAACGTAAACTCGATCATACCGATGCACCACGTTATCTCGGCAGACCGATGCAGAACGTAAAAAAAAAGCTTACAGCACGCGGTGTTCCCAAGCGGTCACCCATCCAAGTACTAACCGCGCCCGACGCTGCTTGGCTTTCAGTGTTCAATTTCAATTTCAATTTCAAATGGTCTTTATTTGTCTTTGTGATAGTTACAGATATGTGCCTATATAGGCCATGTTAATCAACAATAAGGGTTTATTATACAGTTCCTACCAGATAATTCTGGTATTATCAGTTACATTTCATATACATATAATAAAAAATTTTTAAGTATTTCAGGGGTGTTTGGGAATTTTTGTTTGATATCGTATATTTATTTATTTTATTATAATAGGGGATTTTCAGGAAAAATTTAGGAATAAAAAACCTGATATAAGTAATTTGGGGAGGGATGGGGGGTGGGTTGGGGATATATATACAGTTATGTACAGTTTTATCATTTACAAATTTTTTATATACAATTTTATATACATGTCTGGGAAGGGGTTCCCGTTATGCTAAACGGCGATTCTCAATTCAGCTAACGGCCGCCATTTGCTAAGTCGTGGCCAGTCCCCATTTCTCGTAGCACCGTTCGTGTCGCTGTTGGGTCTAGTACCCGTAGGAACCGATTGGTTGTTACGATAACAGGGCGATGGATACGCCATTCGCATTGGCTGCCGCTACCTTTCGTTGTGATTCGTCGTCAAGACATATTTTTCAAAATGTCGGTATGTGACATGGCCGCGGTCTTGGAAGATGGCGGTTTTCATAGGGGTTTTTGGGTTGTTTGGGGGTGGGTTTTTTAGGGAGGTTTAAGGAAATATGGGAAGGAATTGGTACGGGGAGGGGGTGAGGGGGATGCGTGGAGTCGCGTTTTCGTAATTTGTCTTGTCAGTGCGTTGGATTTACACTGGAATTCGTAGAAATCGCTAGATACTTTGTTTAGGTACTCGCGGATGGTTGGAATATCCGCGAGTTCATGTAGTTTGGATATCCTAGTGTAATACGGCTTGCTCAAGGCCAATCTTAGGATTTTTGTTTTGAAGGTTTTGAATGGGCCTTATTGGAAAGGGCCCTAAGGTGACAAAATGCCGGCGCAGCGTATGTGACTAACTGGCCGGATGTATGTTTTGGTAAATGAGCTATTTGTTTTTTTCATTCAGCATACTTTTACTGCACAATAGAGGATGCAGTATCTTTTTGATGGCGTATCCTTTATGGATTTGTGCTTTGATATGGCGGTGGAAATTTAGCCTTTCGTCCAATTCAATGCCCAGGTACTTAACGGAGCTTTTTGGAACAATTTTCCGTATTATTGATTTTTAATTTGTCTAAGATTACATTTTTCATTCCGTCTTCTGCTAAACACGATCTGCTCTGCTTTGGTCTCATTCAGTTTTATTTTCCATCTGTCGAAGTAATTGATAAGTACTTCGAGATGGTTTTTCAGCTCGCGATTGGCGTCTTCAGCGCTGGATGAGTGGGCAATATGGCCGTGTCATCCGCGAAGAGGGCGATTTTTGTTTTGTTATGTTTCGGGATATCCTGGACGTAGATATTGAATAATCTAGGTCCAAGGACTGATCCCTGCACAATTCCTGCTTTTTATATTTTTGGGCGCGGATGTTTCATTCCCTACGCGTACTATGAATTTTCTGTTATTGAGATATGAGTAAATGGTCTTTATGAGGAATTTCGGGAATTTAAGTTTTATTAATTTGTAGGTCAGCCCCTCTATCCAAACTTTGTCGAACGCCTTTTCGATGTCGAGGAGGAGCATGACCGTGTGGTTTTTATTTATTGAAACTATTTATTACGTCGACTACGATTCGGCAGATTATGCTGTGTACGAGCTGTGTTTTATTTCCTTGAAGCCCAAATTGATGGTCATCGCGAATTTTATTGTTTTTCATTACATGTTTTATTTTTCCTAACAGGATTTTCTCGGTCAGCTTGCTGAGGTTAGACAGTAGACTGATCGGACGGTAGTTTGCCGGGAGAAGTTGTGACTTTCCCGGCTTTTGGGGATAGGGGTTACTACTGCTGTTTTCCAACAGCTAGGCCAGTGTTGAAATTTGAATACAGCGTTTATGATGTAGTTCAGTTGAACTATGGCCTTTCTGGATAGGTTCCGGATCAGTCTATTGTCCACTTCGTCCTTTCCTGGCGCTTTGTTTAGTGGAAGCTTTTTAATTTCGTCCCGTATTTCCGATGGATTTGTTAATAGATGATTTTCGGGCTTTACGAAGCGGTTCGAATTTATAAAGTCTTCCACTCTTTTCCGTATGTCTGCTTGTTCTGGACTATCGGTCTGGGATATGTGGTGAGCGGTTTCGAAGTTTTCCGCAAGTACGTCCGCTTTTTCTTTATCGGTGATGTAATTCGCGGAATTTTGGACCAAGATGGGAACTTGGGAGAATTTTTGAATACTGGATTTGACTGTTTTCCAGAGATCTTTGTTATTAGAATTTAGCCTGGAGATTTTCTGTTCCCATCTTTCGTTCTGGAAAATTTTTATGTGGTTTCGGATTTCGCGGGTGTATGAATTTAAGAGTGTTTTATCGACTTGTCTTTGGTGGGATTGCCACCTTTTTCTGATTTTATTCCTGAACTTGATCAAGTCGATAATATGGGCTGGTAGTTTTTCTGCTACTTCAGCTCTCGGTTTTTTGGAAATTGTTTTATCGCGGGCGTACTTGAGGGCCTTCGTAAACTTTTCAATTTCCCGTTCGATGTCGGAAGCAGTTTCGATTTTATTGTTGATAGTTATTTTACTATCTAATATTGTACGAAATTTTGCCCAATCAGCGTTCGAATAGTCGTACACTAATTTTGTTGGGTTTCTTTCGCTGCTATAATTGACCGAGAAGATCACTGGATTATGATCGGACCCTAACTGACAACTCGCGTCCGGGATACTATTCAAGTTAATATTCTTAGTGAGTATTAAATCGATAGTACTCGGAGCTTTTCCATTGTCTGGAAAATGAGTGTGTCCGTTAGGGATGTTCAAAATTACGTCATCATTAGCTTCAAGGAAACTGAATAGACGATTTCCATTGGTGTTTCTGCAGTTGCAGTTCCATTCTTCGTGTTTAGCATTTAGATCGCCTAGAACTATTACTTTATTTTTCCTAGAAAATAGGAATCTTAGACAGTTGGTACTGAATTTGCGACTGGGGCTATTATACACCGCCGTTATGATTAAGTTGCCATCAATCTGGACGCTAGCGTTCTCTATTGTGCAGTTGATGGTAGGCAAAATGGTGGATGCGATAATGTTCTTTACTAGTATAGCGATTCCACCGAATCCAGAGTTGTCTTGTCTGTCTTGCCTATATGTCTGGTATCCTTTAATGAAAAATTTGTGGTTGTTTTTCAGTTTTGTCTCGTTGATAGTCAGTATGTCTATTTGGTTGTAATTTAGAAAATTGGAGATCTCCAGGAATTTTTGGGAGACTCCATTCGCGTTCCAAGTCGCGATTTTTAATGACTTAGTCATTTAAATTGAGGAAGAATTCCAGTATGACGTACTTTCTTTCGGCGGGGCTTGCATTTTGCAGCTGCTGGTTGAGTCTTTTGACGTCTGTCAGTAGTTGTCGTATGTCCACGTATTGATTAAGTCTGTTGAACTCGCTTTTCAGCTCGTAAAACGCGTTTTGGAAGTTATTTGTGTTATTTGTGTCATGAGTTTTGTTTGTTGGGGGGGAAGTTGGGGTTTTGGGGGTGGTTTGGGGGTTGGCCATGCCACTTACCGGTTTTTGTTTGGCCTCTTGGGCCTTTCTCCTTTCTTCCCAGACATTCACGGCCGGGATTGGAGCTTCGCGGTAAACTTTGGGGGCGGCAGGGGCGGCGGTTTTGGCGTTCCTCGCCCTGCGGTTGCAGATGTTCACGTAAATCGCGCACTCGGTACTGTTTGCGGGGTGACTCCCGAAACAGTTCGCGCACTTTGCCGGCGTATTCATTGATTTTGGGCACTCGCGAGTCGCGTGATTTTCCGCGCACTTGAGGCAGTTTGGGGTCCTATGGCAGTTGGCCGTGGCATGTCCCCACATCTGGCAGTTGTGACATTGGATTACTTCCCTTTTTGTATAGTACTTGTTCCACCGAACGGCTGTATAATTAATAACGCGGACTTCCTTCTGTATTTTCCGGAGCGTTATCGTATTTCCGGTGACGACCATGTACGCCGGTGATTTCGTTGCTTTTAGTTTGTGGATTTCCACAACCGGAATTCCTAGTTCCTGGAGTTCAGTTTTAATTTCTTCCAGGTCTGGATCAGAATCCAGTCCCCTCAGCGTAAAAGCATGAGTTTTTTCTTCCCTCGGGGTGTAAGTGTGGTATTTCACGTCGTTTTCATCAAAATATTTTTCAAGCTTCTTTCTGTCTTCTACCGTCTCGGTGTAGACGGTGGAGTTCATGGCACTGTATTTAATATAAAATTTGCCATTTATAACTTTCGTTATGTCGGCCACCGTTTTGTTATGTTTTTTGAAAACGCCGTTGACCACTATTGGCGGGGGTTTCCGTTGATTTTTTCTAATTTCAACGGTTGCTGCATTGACTTCTACCTCATTTGGATTGAGGTAGTTAAATTTATTTTTGATTTCTACAGGGATTGTCTTTTTGTCCTTCCTTTTCCTGATAGATGTTGTTGGATGCGTGAAGTTTGGGTTTTCCACATCTCCAACTCGACTTCTCTTTTTGGCGACTCTCGGGGGGTCAGTTTCATTATCAGATGAATCTGAAGGGAGTTTCATTTCCTGGTCGTCCATCATTTTAATAAAGTTCTGATAAAATTTTTGAAATTCCTTTCAAAAAGGAATTCAAAAGCGGTCGGTTTCACGCGAAACTCGGCCGTTTCAGGGCCTTTCGGACCCGAGCAGGTAAAATTTCGTCACTCACTCAGTCTATTCTTGGCTCTGGAATGCGGCTTGGCGCCGTCTGGTCTAACACAACGGTCACTTTCACAGGTCAGTTTTAACGTTCACAAATTCCACAACTATCTCTACGGAGCGATTTTGGGTATAACCTCTCAGCTCAGTGTTCTGACGAGAACTGGCAATTTCAGCGTGGTATGGCCGTAAACAACAAATATAGCGATATTTTCTATGATATCTCACTTTTTGGGAGCGGAAAGGACGTGAACGTTTTTCCTTATAAAAAATGAAATAACTTTTGGATATTAATTCTGATTGTTGATTTAAGTTTTAAGAACACATTAGGACATATCTCAATGAAATTTGAGGGATTTCCGAAATCGAAAAATATTTTTCGAAAAAAAAAAAAAATCCCAGAAGACCTCGGTCATCTCAAGTTTATTTCCATATTCTATTACACAATCAACGTACATCACAAAAGGAACCATCTCTCTAACTATCACAGTTAAATTTTTGTATCGGAACATTTCACGTCGGAATATCTCGCTAAGTCCAGACCGGGGAGATCGGTCGCATTTGACACCGTCCGCTCCGGTCTAACATCGTCTTGGAGTCGGGGTAACGATGGAGAGGCGTTTAAGGACGTGAACATTTTTCCTTATAAAAATTAAAGTCGACAATGAATATTGATTCTGATTACTGATTTACTCTTTTAGTACACATTAGAAGGCAACGCAATCAGATTTGAGGAAATTTCAAGATCAGAAAATTTTTTTCGAAAAAAAAAAAAATTCAAGAACACCTGGGTCATGGCAAGTTATTTCCCACAATCCATTCCACAATCAACGTACAACATAGAAGAAATCATCTCTCTAACTATCCTGGTTCAAAAGTTGTATCGGAACATTTCACGTCGAAATACCTCGCCAAGTCCAGACCGGGGCGATAGGTAGTATCTGACACCGTCCGCTCGGGACTGACATCGACTTGGACTCGGGCTAATGATGGGGAGGCGTTTAAGGACGTGAACATTTTTCCTTATAAAAATTAAAGTCGACAATGAATATTGATTCTGATTACTGATTTACGCTTTAAAAACACATTAGAAGGCAACCAAATCAAATTTGAGGAAATTCCAAAATCAGAAAATTTTTTTTCAAAAAAAAAAAAATCCGAAAAATATTTTTCGATTCTGATTACTGATTTACTCTTTTAGAACACATTAGAAGGCAACGAAATCAAATTTGAGTGAAATCCAAAATCAGAAAATATTTTTCGAAAAAAAAAAAAAATTCGAGAACACCTCGGTCATGGCAAGTTATTTTCCACAATCCATTCCCCAATCAACGTACATCCCAGAAAAAATCATCTCTCTAACTATCCTGGTTCAAAAGTTGTATCGGAACATTTTCACGTCGAAAATATATCTCAGAGTCCAGACCGATGCAGAACGTAAACTCGATCATACCGATGCTTCACGTAATCTCGATCTTACCGATGCACAACGTAAACTAGATCACACCGATGCAGAACGTAAACTCGATCATACCGATGCACCACGTAAACTCAGGCAGACCGATGCAGAACGTGAACTCGATCTTACCGATGCACCACGTAATCTCGATCTTACCGATGCACCACGTAAACTCGGGCAGACCGATGCAGAACGTGAACTCGATCTTACCGATGCACCACGTAAACTAGGGCTGACCGATGCATCACGTAAACGACGATCGAGAGGCGCGAAAGGACGTGAACGTTTTTCATTATAAAAATTGAAATAAATGATAAATAATGATTCTGATTGTTGGTTATCATTTTTAATAAGCATTAGGAGGCAACCAAATGAAATTTGAGGAAATTCCGATAATAGAAAATTTTTTCGAAAAAAAAAAAAAATTCATGAAATCCTCGGTCATCGCAAAATATTTACCATATTCTGTTCGATAATCAACGTATATTTAAGAAGGAATCATATCTGTATCTATCTTGGTTCAAATTTTGTATCGGAACATTTTGACCAAAGTCCGAGCTTCGGCCGA
>NC_059508.1:36454946-36462446 GCF_914767665.1 Harmonia axyridis
AAAAAAAAAAAATCCGAAAAATATTTTTCGATTCCGATTACTGATTTACTCTTTTAGAACACATTAGGAGGCAACCAAATCAAATTTGAGAAAATTCCACAATCAGAAAATTTTTTTCGAAAAAAAAAAAAATTCGAGGACACCTCGGTCATGGCAAGTTATTTCCCACAATCCATTCCCCGATCCACGTACATCCCAGAAAAAATCATCTCTCTAACTATCCTGGTTCAAAAGTTGTATCGGAACATTTTCACGTCGAAAATATATCTCTAAGTCCAAACCGATGCACCACGTAAACTAGGGCAGACCGATGCACCACGTAATATCGGGCAGACCGATGCAGAACGTAAACTCGATCATACCGATGCTTCACGTAATCTCGATCTTACCGATGCACCACGTAAACAAGGGCAGACCGATGCAGAACGTAAAGTAGATCTTACCGATGCACCACGTAATCTCGATCTTACCGATGCACCACGTAATCTCCATCTTACCGATGCACCACGTGAACTGGATCTTACCGATGCAGAACGTGAATTGGATCTTACCGATGCAGAACGTGAATTGGATCTTACCGATGCACCACGTAAACTCGATCATACCGATGCACCACGTAATCTCGGGCAGACCGATGCACAACGTAAATGACGATCGGGACCGGGGCGATCGGTCGTATCTGACACCGCCGGCTCGGTTCTAACATCGTCAATGAGTCGGGGTTGTAAAAAAGGACGTGAACATTTTTCCTTATAAAAATCAAACCCGACCATGGATTTTGATTCTGATTGTTGATTATCGCTACTAGAACATATAAGGAGGCAACCAAATCAAATTTGAGAAAATTCCACGATCAGAAAATTTTTTTCGAAAAAAAAAAAAAATCGTAATCACCTCGGTCATGGCGAGTTATTTTCCGTATTTCATTCCACAATCAACGTACAACATAGAAGAAATCATCTCTCTAACTATCCTGGTTCAAAAGTTGTATCGGAACATTTCACGTCGTAATATCTCGCCAAGTCCAGACCTCGGCGATAGGTAGTATCTGACACCGTCCGCTCGGGACTGACATCGACTTGGACTCGGGCTGATGATGGGGAGGCGTTTAAGGACGTGAACATTTTTCCTTATAAAAATTAAAGTCGACAATGAATATTGATTCTGATTACTGATTTACGCTTTAAAAACACATTAGAAGGCAACCAAATCGAATTTGAGGAAATTCCACGATCAGAAAATTTTTTTCGAAAAAAAAAAAAATCCGAAAAATATTTTTCGATTCCGATTACTGATTTACTCTTTTAGAACACATTAGGAGGCAACCAAATCAAATTTGAGAAAATTCCACAATCAGAAAATTTTTTTCGAAAAAAAAAAAAATTCGAGGACACCTCGGTCATGGCAAGTTATTTCCCACAATCCATTCCCCGATCCACGTACATCCCAGAAAAAATCATCTCTCTAACTATCCTGGTTCAAAAGTTGTATCGGAACATTTTCACGTCGAAAATATATCTCTAAGTCCAAACCGATGCACCACGTAAACTAGGGCAGACCGATGCACCACGTAATATCGGGCAGACCGATGCAGAACGTAAACTCGATCATACCGATGCTTCACGTAATCTCGATCTTACCGATGCACCACGTAAACAAGGGCAGACCGATGCAGAACGTAAAGTAGATCTTACCGATGCACCACGTAATCTCGATCTTACCGATGCACCACGTAATCTCCATCTTACCGATGCACCACGTGAACTGGATCTTACCGATGCACCACGTAATCTCAATCTTACCGATGCACCACGTGAACTGGATCTTACCGATGCAGAACGTGAATTGGATCTTACCGATGCACCACGTAAACTCGATCTTACCGATGCACCACGTAATCTCGATCTTACCGATGCACCACGTGAACTGGATCTTACCGATGCAGAACGTGAATTGGATCTTACCGATGCACCACGTAAACTCGATCTTACCGATGCACCACGTAATCTCAATCTTACCGATGCACCACGTGAACTGGATCTTACCGATGCAGAACGTGAATTGGATCTTACCGATGCACCACGTAAACTCGATCTTACCGATGCACCACGTAATCTCAATCTTACCGATGCACCACGTGAACTGGATCTTACCGATGCAGAACGTGAATTGGATCTTACCGATGCACCACGTAAACTCGATCTTACCGATGCACCACGTAATCTCGATCTTACCGATGCACCACGTGAACTGGATCTTACCGATGCAGAACGTGAATTGGATCTTACCGATGCACCACGTAAACTCGATCTTACCGATGCACCACGTAATCTCAATCTTACCGATGCATCACGTAATCTCGATCTTACCGATGCAGAACGTAAACTCGATCATACCGATGCACCACGTTATCTCGGCAGACCGATGCAGAACGTAAAAAAAAAGCTTACAGCACGCGGTGTTCCCAAGCGGTCACCCATCCAAGTACTAACCGCGCCCGACGCTGCTTGGCTTCAGTGTTCTGACGAGAACTGGCAATTTCAGCGTGGTATGGCCGTAAACAACAAATATAGCGATATTTTCTATGATATCTCACTTTTTGGGAGCGGAAAGGACGTGAACGTTTTTCCTTATAAAAAATGAAATAACTTTTGGATATTAATTCTGATTGTTGATTTAAGTTTTAAGAACACATTAGGACATATCTCAATGAAATTTGAGGGATTTCCGAAATCGAAAAATATTTTTCGAAAAAAAAAAAAAAATCCCAGAAGACCTCGGTCATCTCAAGTTTATTTCCATATTCTATTACACAATCAACGTACATCACAAAAGGAACCATCTCTCTAACTATCACAGTTAAATTTTTGTATCGGAACATTTCACGTCGGAATATCTCGCTAAGTCCAGACCGGGGAGATCGGTCGCATTTGACACCGTCCGCTCCGGTCTAACATCGTCTTGGAGTCGGGGTAACGATGGAGAGGCGTTTAAGGACGTGAACATTTTTCCTTATAAAAATTAAAGTCGACAATGAATATTGATTCTGATTACTGATTTACTCTTTTAGTACACATTAGAAGGCAACGCAATCAGATTTGAGGAAATTTCAAGATCAGAAAATTTTTTTCGAAAAAAAAAAAAATTCAAGAACACCTGGGTCATGGCAAGTTATTTCCCACAATCCATTCCACAATCAACGTACAACATAGAAGAAATCATCTCTCTAACTATCCTGGTTCAAAAGTTGTATCGGAACATTTCACGTCGAAATACCTCGCCAAGTCCAGACCGGGGCGATAGGTAGTATCTGACACCGTCCGCTCGGGACTGACATCGACTTGGACTCGGGCTAATGATGGGGAGGCGTTTAAGGACGTGAACATTTTTCCTTATAAAAATTAAAGTCGACAATGAATATTGATTCTGATTACTGATTTACGCTTTAAAAACACATTAGAAGGCAACCAAATCAAATTTGAGGAAATTCCAAAATCAGAAAATTTTTTTTCAAAAAAAAAAAAATCCGAAAAATATTTTTCGATTCTGATTACTGATTTACTCTTTTAGAACACATTAGAAGGCAACGAAATCAAATTTGAGTGAAATCCAAAATCAGAAAATATTTTTCGAAAAAAAAAAAAAATTCGAGAACACCTCGGTCATGGCAAGTTATTTTCCACAATCCATTCCCCAATCAACGTACATCCCAGAAAAAATCATCTCTCTAACTATCCTGGTTCAAAAGTTGTATCGGAACATTTTCACGTCGAAAATATATCTCAGAGTCCAGACCGATGCAGAACGTAAACTCGATCATACCGATGCTTCACGTAATCTCGATCTTACCGATGCACAACGTAAACTAGATCACACCGATGCAGAACGTAAACTCGATCATACCGATGCACCACGTAAACTCAGGCAGACCGATGCAGAACGTGAACTCGATCTTACCGATGCACCACGTAATCTCGATCTTACCGATGCACCACGTAAACTCGGGCAGACCGATGCAGAACGTGAACTCGATCTTACCGATGCACCACGTAAACTAGGGCTGACCGATGCATCACGTAAACGACGATCGAGAGGCGCGAAAGGACGTGAACGTTTTTCATTATAAAAATTGAAATAAATGATAAATAATGATTCTGATTGTTGGTTATCATTTTTAATAAGCATTAGGAGGCAACCAAATGAAATTTGAGGAAATTCCGATAATAGAAAATTTTTTCGAAAAAAAAAAAAAATTCATGAAATCCTCGGTCATCGCAAAATATTTACCATATTCTGTTCGATAATCAACGTATATTTAAGAAGGAATCATATCTGTATCTATCTTGGTTCAAATTTTGTATCGGAACATTTTGACCAAAGTCCGAGCTTCGGCCGAAACAGACACCGCTGACCTGGCCTATCGATCGACCGAGAGTCGGGGATAGAGCGTAAGTGTTGTCTGGAGGGGAACCCTGTGCTCTCCTGACATATATAGGGAAGGTGGTCGCGTTGGGCGATGCAGAACGTTTGGATCGGGAATTATATTTTTGGTTCAGCTATTGGAATATGGTTTATTGTTGGTATATATTGGCGAAATAACGTTCTTACTGACTGGGGATATTCATAAAAATGAGTCCGGAGATTTTCAGATCGAAGTCCGAGTGATCCGACTTGGAAGGCGTGTTGGGTGGGTCGAGATGGCTTAGATAGATCAGACGAGGCGGGCTAAGTGTTGACGTCATGCATCGGTCCATTTTCAGATTGAGTCCGAGTAATCCGACTTTGAAAGAGTGTTGGGTGCGTCGAGACTGTTTAGATAGATCGGACGAGGCGGACTAGGTGTTAACGACATGCATCGGTATATTTTCTGATCGGAGTCCGAAGAAATCGGCCCTAGTAGGCGCAGCGGACGGTCGAGACGGCCTCGGTGGGTCGGATCGATCGGGAAAAGTTTGCTAAATCGTGTCTGGAGGGGAACCTTGGGTTCTCCTGACATATATAGGGGATAAGGTTTGGGTGAACGATTCTTCACGTAAAAGTTGAGTAATTTATTTTTCGATAAGCTTTTGGATATTGATGAGAAGTATATGTATATCTTCGATTAAAAGAATTCTTACCGTCTCCATGTATATTATATTAGATATATAAGAAATAGTTAACGTGATGCATCGGCCGATTTCCGGATCGGAGTTCGAGAGATGCGACTTTCGATGCGCGATGGGTGGTTCGAGACGGCCTAGATCGATCGGACGAGGCGGACTAGGTGTTAACGACATGCATCGGCGGATTTTCTGATCGGAGTCCGAAGAAATCAGCTCTAGTAGGCGCGGCGAACGGTCGAAACGGCCTCGATCGATCGGACGAGGCGGACTAGGTGTTAACGACATGCATCGGCGGATTTTCTGATCGGAGTCCGAAGAAATCAGCTCTAGTAGGCGCGGCGAACGGTCGAAACGGCCTCGGTGGGTCGGATCGATCGGGGAAAAGTTTGCTAAATCGTGTCTGGAGGGGAATCCGGGGTTCTCCTGACATATATAGAAGGGGTGGAGAATGGGTCCTGTCCTAGACTGTTTGGAGTTCTTTTTAGGATGATATTCAGTTGGTAAGTGGTAGACCCGAATCCGACCTCGGCGTTTGGGTACTGGCAAGGTGTGTTGGTTTCGGCTTTCGCATCTTGGGTCGCTTTCGTCAACCTCATGCAGCGAGGTCGCGGTCCGCTTCGTCTCTTTGTAGTCGAATGGCCTTTAAGCGACCAACCTTAAAATCGTGATCCTCTGCCCGTTGCGGGTTATGTTCACAAAAAATTTGCAACCACTCAATTCGTTCCGAGCGACAAATATTGTTGAATCTCGAATCACCGTGTCGTTATATTCACATGTATAGCGAAGGGTCGAGATGGAATGTGTATAAGAAATTAGTTGATAGCCGGGGGTTCGTATTATATATGGACGCCTTGGCGAGGGATTGTTTCTAGAAACTTTCTCATTTTTGATCGGTGTTTTGTCCGAGATGATGATGATGTATATATAGCTTGAGTCTCATGCTGACTGGGGGCTGTTACGTCGTTTCGTCGAGGACTTGCACTTACTGATGTGCGGCGCTAGTCGAAGTCAATCGACATGGCTAGTGCCACATGACGAGAGGCGAACGGGTTTGGCCATACCGGCAATCTCGTGGACCGATCGTATAAGCACGCAGTTCCCTGGTTGATCCTGCCAGTAGTCATATGCTTGTCTCAAAGATTAAGCCATGCATGTCTCAGTACAAGCCAAATTAAGGTGAAACCGCGAAAGGCTCATTAAATCAGTTATGGTTCCTTAGATCGTACCCACATTTACTTGGATAACTGTGGTAATTCTAGAGCTAATACATGCAAATAGAGCTCCGACCGGGAACGGAAGGAGCGCTTTTATTAGATCAAAACCAATAGGTGGCGGGTTCGCTCGTCATCGTACAATTTGGTGACTCTGAATAACTTTAAGCTGATCGCATGGTCTCGTACCGGCGACGCATCTTTCAAATGTCTGCCTTATCAACTGTCGATGGTAGGTTCTGCGCCTACCATGGTTGTTACGGGTAACGGGGAATCAGGGTTCGATTCCGGAGAGGGAGCCTGAGAAATGGCTACCACATCCAAGGAAGGCAGCAGGCGCGCAAATTACCCACTCCCAGATCGGGGAGGTAGTGACGAAAAATAACGATACGGGACTCATCCGAGGCCCCGTAATCGGAATGAGTACACTCTAAACCCTTTAACGAGGATCCATTGGAGGGCAAGTCTGGTGCCAGCAGCCGCGGTAATTCCAGCTCCAATAGCGTATATTAAAGTTGTTGCGGTTAAAAAGCTCGTAGTCGAATTTGTGTCTCGCGCCGTCCGGTTCATCGTTCGCGGTGTCAACTGGCGTGTCGCGAGACGTCCTGCCGGCGGGTCGTTCGCAAGGGCGGCCCAAATTGCCCCGCCGCGGTGCTCTTCACTGAGTGTCGAGGTGGGCCGGCACTTTTACTTTGAACAAACTAAGGTGCTTAAAGCAGGCTGAAATTTTGCCAGAATATTTTATGCATGGAATAATGAAACAGGACCTCGATTCTATTTTGTTGGTTTTCGGAACCTCGAGGTAATGATTAACAGGAACGGATGGGGGCATTCGTATTGCGACGTTAGAGGTGAAATTCTTGGATCGTCGCAAGACGGACAGAAGCGAAAGCATTTGCCAAAAACGTTTTCATTGATCAAGAACGAAAGTTAGAGGTTCGAAGGCGATCAGATACCGCCCTAGTTCTAACCATAAACTATGCCAGCTAGCGATCCGCCGACGTTCCTCCGATGACTCGGCGGGCAGCTTCCGGGAAACCAAAGCTTTTGGGTTCCGGGGGAAGTATGGTTGCAAAGCTGAAACTTAAAGGAATTGACGGAAGGGCACCACCAGGAGTGGAGCCTGCGGCTTAATTTGACTCAACACGGGAAACCTCACCAGGCCCGGACACCGGAAGGATTGACAG
>NC_059508.1:36469946-36473377 GCF_914767665.1 Harmonia axyridis
AAATTCACGAGAGTAGGTCCGATTACCGCTGGATCAGACGACGATCGTAACTTGTTGGATACAAATGTATCCGATGTATGTACGTCGTCCCTCTCTGATCTACGGTACGTGGACCGACCCAAGATGCACACGATAATTTTAGCTGACTTCATGCCGAAAAGTCGGTTCACGTCATGCATCGGTATCTTAAATTCGCGCCGTAAAGTCGTTCACGTCATGCATCGGTATCTTAAATCGCGCCGAAAAAGTCGGCTCACGTCATGCATCGGCGTCTTTTTTTTGTGCCACCGATGCATGACGTGAACGACTTTTCGGCTCGATTTAAGATACCGATGCATGACGTGAACGACTTTACGGCGCGATTTAAGATACCGATGCATGACGTGAACGACTTTTCGGCGCGATTTAAGATACCGATGCATGACGTGAACGACTTTACGGCGCGATTTAAAGCTATACCGATGCATGACGTAAACAAGATCACACCGATACAGGCACGTTAACATTAAAGCCCGCCTAATCCGATCGATGGAGGCCGTCTCGAGTGTCCAACTTGCTCACAAGAGCCGAGAAACAAACCGATGCATCACGTAGACAAGATCGTACCGAATGTTAACACAATCCAAAAGGAAATAATCTTAGATGAATATCGATTCTGATTATTGATTTTTCTTTCGCGATATTGATAGAAGACATCTGAATGAATTTCGAATTAATTCCGAAATCAAAAAAATATTTTCAATAAATTTTTTTTTCTAGAGTACCTCGGTCTTTTCTATTTTTTTTTCCAAGTTTCGTACGTCAATCAACATACATCCCAGAAAAAATCATCTCTCTAACTATCCTGGTTCAAAAGTTGTATCGGAACTTTTCACGTCGAAAAGAACATAGGCGAAAAAGGACGTGAACATTATTCCTTATAAAAATCAAACCCGACCATGGATTTTGATTCTGATTGTTGATTATCGCTATTAGAACACATTAGGAGGCAACCAAATCAAATTTGAGAAAATTCCACAATCAGAAAATTTTTTTCGAAAAAAAAAAAAAAATTCGAGAACACCTCGGTCATGGCAAGTTATTTCCCACAATCCATTCCCCAATCAACGTACATCCCAGAAAAAATCATCTCTCTAACTATCCTAGTTCAAAAGTGTATCGGAACATTTTCACGTCGAAAATATATCTCTAAGTCCAGACCGATTGCACCACGTAATCTCGGGCAGACCGATGCACAACGTAAATGACGATCGGGACCGGGGCGATCGGTCGTATCTGACACCGCCGGCTCGGTTCTAACATCGTCAATGAGTCGGGGTTGTAAAAAAAGGACGTGAACATTTTTCCTTATAAAAATCAAACCCGACCATGGATTTTGATTCTGATTGTTGATTATCGCTACTAGAACATATAAGGAGGCAACCAAATCAAATTTGAGAAAATTCCACGATCAGAAAATTTTTTTCGAAAAAAAAAAAAAATCGTAATCACCTCGGTCATGGCGAGTTATTTTCCGTATTTCATTCCACAATCAACGTACAACATAGAAGAAATCATCTCTCTAACTATCCTGGTTCAAAAGTTGTATCGGAACATTTCACGTCGTAATATCTCGCCAAGTCCAGACCTCGGCGATAGGTAGTATCTGACACCGTCCGCTCGGGACTGACATCGACTTGGACTCGGGCTGATGATGGGGAGGCGTTTAAGGACGTGAACATTTTTCCTTATAAAAATTAAAGTCGACAATGAATATTGATTCTGATTACTGATTTACGCTTTAAAACACATTAGAAGGCAACCAAATCGAATTTGAGGAAATTCCACGATCAGAAAATTTTTTTCGAAAAAAAAAAAATCCGAAAAATATTTTTCGATTCCGATTACTGATTTACTCTTTTAGAACACATTAGGAGGCAACCAAAATCAAATTTGAGAAAATTCCACAATCAGAAAATTTTTTTCGAAAAAAAAAAAAATTCGAGGACACCTCGGTCATGGCAAGTTATTTCCCACAATCCATTCCCCGATCCACGTACATCCCAGAAAAAATCATCTCTCTAACTATCCTGGTTCAAAAGTTGTATCGGAACATTTTCACGTCGAAAATATATCTCTAAGTCCAAACCGATGCACCACGTAAACTAGGGCAGACCGATGCACCACGTAATATCGGGCAGACCGATGCAGAACGTAAACTCGATCATACCGATGCTTCACGTAATCTCGATCTTACCGATGCACCACGTAAACAAGGGCAGACCGATGCAGAACGTAAAGTAGATCTTACCGATGCACCACGTAATCTCGATCTTACCGATGCACCACGTAATCTCCATCTTACCGATGCACCACGTGAACTGGATCTTACCGATGCAGAACGTGAATTGGATCTTACCGATGCAGAACGTGAATTGGATCTTACCGATGCACCACGTAAACTCGATCATACCGATGCACCACGTAATCTCGGGCAGACCGATGCACAACGTAAATGACGATCGGGACCGGGGCGATCGGTCGTATCTGACACCGCCGGCTCGGTTCTAACATCGTCAATGAGTCGGGGTTGTAAAAAAGGACGTGAACATTTTTCCTTATAAAAATCAAACCCGACCATGGATTTTGATTCTGATTGTTGATTATCGCTTACTAGAACATATAAGGAGGCAACCAAATCAAATTTGAGAAAATTCCACGATCAGAAAATTTTTTTCGAAAAAAAAAAAAAATCGTAATCACCTCGGTCATGGCGAGTTATTTTCCGTATTTCATTCCACAATCAACGTACAACATAGAAGAAATCATCTCTCTAACTATCCTGGTTCAAAAGTTGTATCGGAACATTTCACGTCGTAATATCTCGCCAAGTCCAGACCTCGGCGATAGGTAGTATCTGACACCGTCCGCTCGGGACTGACATCGACTTGGACTCGGGCTGATGATGGGGAGGCGTTTAAGGACGTGAACATTTTTCCTTATAAAAATTAAAGTCGACAATGAATATTGATTCTGATTACTGATTTACGCTTTAAAAACACATTAGAAGGCAACCAAATCGAATTTGAGGAAATTCCACGATCAGAAAGTTTCTTCCAAAAAAAAAAAAATCCGAAAATATTTTTCGATTCCGATTACTGATTTACTCTTTTAGAACACATTAGGAGGCAACCAAATCAAATTTGAGAAAATTCCACAATCAGAAAATTTTTTTCGAAAAAAAAAAAAATTCGAGGACACCTCGGTCATGGCAAGTTATTTCCCACAATCCATTCCCCGATCCACGTACATCCCAGAAAAAATCATCTCTCTAACTATCCTGGTTCAAAAGTTGTATCGGAACATTTTCACGTCGAAAATATATCTCTAAGTCCAAACCGATGCACCACGTAAACTAGGGCAGACCGATGCACCACGTAATATCGGGCAGA
>NC_059508.1:36476077-36483577 GCF_914767665.1 Harmonia axyridis
ATTCCCCTCCAGACACGATTTAGCAAACTTTTCCCGATCGATCCGACCCACCGAGGCCGTTTCGACCGTTCGCCGCGCCTACTAGAGCTGATTTCTTCGGACTCCGATCAGAAAATCCGCCGATGCATGTCGTTAACACCTAGTCCGCCTCGTCCGATCGATCGAGGCCGTTTCGACCGTTCGCCGCGCCTACTAGAGCTGATTTCTTCGGACTCCGATCAGAAAATCCGCCGATGCATGTCGTTAACACCTAGTCCGCCTCGTCCGATCGATCTAGGCCGTCTCGATCCACCCATCGCGCATCGAAAGTCGCATCTCTCGAACTCCGATCCGGAAATCGGCCGATGCATCACGTTAACTATTTCTTATATATCTAATATAATATACATCGAGACGGTAAGAATTCTTTTAATCGAAGATATACATATACTTCTCATCAATATCCAAAAGCTTATCGAAAAATAAATTACTCAACTTTTACGTGAAGAATCGTTCACCCAAACCTTATCCCCTATATATGTCAGGAGAACCCAAGGTTCCCCTCCAGACACGATTTAGCAAACTTTTCCCGATCGATCCGACCCACCGAGGCCGTCTCGACCGTCCGCTGCGCCTACTAGGGCCGATTTCTTCGGACTCCGATCAGAAAATATACCGATGCATGTCGTTAACACCTAGTCCGCCTCGTCCGATCTATCTAAACAGTCTCGACGCACCAACACTCTTTCAAAGTCGGATTACTCGGACTCAATCTGAAAATGGACCGATGCATGACGTCAACACTTAGCCCGCCTCGTCTGATCGATCTAAGCCATCTCGACCCACCCAACACGCCTTCCAAGTCGGATCACTCGGACTTCGATCTGAAAATCTCCGGACTCATTTTTATGAATATCCCCAGTCAGTAAGAACGTTATTTCGCCAATATATACCAACAATAAACCATATTCCAATAGCTGAACCAAAAATATAATTCCCGATCCAAACGTTCTGCATCGCCCAACGCGACCACCTTCCCTATATATGTCAGGAGAGCACAGGGTTCCCCTCCAGACAACACTTACGCTCTATCCCCGACTCTCGGTCGATCGATAGGCCAGGTCAGCGGTGTCTGTTTCGGCCGAAGCTCGGACTTTGGTCAAAATGTTCCGATACAAAATTTGAACCAAGATAGATACAGATATGATTCCTTCTTAAATATACGTTGATTATCGAACAGAATATGGTAAATATTTTGCGATGACCGAGGATTTCATGAATTTTTTTTTTTTTTCGAAAAAATTTTCTGTTATCGGAATTTCCTCAAATTTCATTTGGTTGCCTACTAATGCATATTAAAAACGATAATCAACAATCAGAATCATTATTTATCATTTATTTCAATTTTTATAATGAAAAACGTTCACGTCCTTTCGCGCCTCTCGATCGTCGTTTACGTGATGCATCGGTCAGCCCTAGTTTACGTGGTGCATCGGTAAGATCGAGTTCACGTTCTGCATCGGTAAGATCCAGTTCACGTGGTGCATCGGTAAGATCGAGATTACGTGGTGCATCGGTAAGATCGAGTTTACGTGGTGCATCGGTAAGATCCAATTCACGTTCTGCATCGGTAAGATCCAGTTCACGTGGTGCATCGGTGAGATCGAGTTTACGTTCTGCATCGGTAGTGATCTAGTTTACGTTGTGCATCGGTAAGATCGAGATTACGTGAAGCATCGGTATGATCGAGTTTACGTTCTGCATCGGTCTGGACTTAGAGATATATTTTCGACGTGAAAATGTTCCGATACAACTTTTGAACCAGGATAGTTAGAGAGATGATTTTTTCTGGGATGTACGTTGATTGGGGAATGGATTGTGGAAAATAACTTGCCATGACCGAGGTGTTCTCGAATTTTTTTTTTTTTTTCGAAAAATATTTTCTGATTTTGGATTTTACTCAAATTTGATTTCGTTGCCTTCTAATGTGTTCTAAAAGAGTAAATCAGTAATCAGAATCGAAAAATATTTTTCGGATTTTTTTTTTTTTGAAAAAAAATTTCTGATTTTGGAATTTCCTCAAATTTGATTTGGTTGCCTTCTAATGTGTTTTTAAAGCGTAAATCAGTAATCAGAATCAATATTCATTGTCGACTTTAATTTTTATAAGGAAAAATGTTCACGTCCTTAAACGCCTCCCCATCATTAGCCCGAGTCCAAGTCGATGTCAGTCCCGAGCGGACGGTGTCAGATACTACCTATCGCCCCGGTCTGGACTTGGCGAGGTATTTCGACGTGAAATGTTCCGATACAACTTTTGAACCAGGATAGTTAGAGAGATGATTTCTTCTATGTTGTACGTTGATTGTGGAATGGATTGCTGGGAAATAACTTGCCATGACCCAGGTGTTCTTGAATTTTTTTTTTTTTCGAAAAAAATTTTCTGATCTTGAAATTTCCTCAAATCTGATTGCGTTGCCTTCTAATGTGTTCTAAAAGAGTAAATCAGTAATCAGAATCAATATTCATTGTCGACTTTAATTTTTATAAGGAAAAATGTTCACGTCCTTAAACGCCTCTCCATCGTTACCCCGACTCCAAGACGATGTTAGACCGGAGCGGACGGTGTCAGATGCGACCGATCTCCCGGTCTGGACTTAGCGAGATATTCCGACGTGAAATGTTCCGATACAAAAATTTAACTGTGATAGTTAGAGAGATGGTTCCTTTTGTGATGTACGTTGATTGTGTAATAGAATATGGAAATAAACTTGAGATGACCGAGGTCTTCTGGGATTTTTTTTTTTTTTCGAAAAATATTTTTCGATTTCGGAAATCCCTCAAATTTCATTGAGATATGTCCTAATGTGTTCTTAAAGCTTAAATCAACAATCAGAATTAATATCCAAAAGTTATTTCATTTTTTATGAGGAAAAACGTTCACGTCCTTTCCGCTCCCAAAAAGTGAGATATCATAGAAAATATCGCAATATATGTTGTTTACGGCCATACCACGCTGAAATTGCCAGTTCTCGTCAGAACACTGAAGCCAAGCAGCGTCGGGCGCGGTTAGTACTTGGATGGGTGACCGCTTGGGAACACCGCGTGCTGTAAGCTTTTTTTTACGTTCTGCATCGGTCTGCCGAGATAACGTGGTGCATCGGTATGATCGAGTTTACGTTCTGCATCGGTAAGATCGAGATTACGTGATGCATCGGTAAGATTGAGATTACGTGGTGCATCGGTAAGATCGAGATTACGTGGTGCATCGGTAAGATCGAGTTTACGTGGTGCATCGGTAAGATCCAATTCACGTTCTGCATCGGTAAGATCCAGTTCACGTGGTGCATCGGTGAGATTGAGATTACGTGGTGCATCGGTAAGATCGAGTTTACGTGGTGCATCGGTAAGATCCAATTCACGTTCTGCATCGGTAAGATCCAGTTCACGTGGTGCATCGGTAAGATTGAGATTACGTGGTGCATCGGTAAGATCGAGTTTACGTGGTGCATCGGTAAGATCCAATTCACGTTCTGCATCGGTAAGATCCAGTTCACGTGGTGCATCGGTAAGATTGAGATTACGTGGTGCATCGGTAAGATCGAGTTTACGTGGTGCATCGGTAAGATCCAATTCACGTTCTGCATCGGTAAGATCCAGTTCACGTGGTGCATCGGTAAGATGGAGATTACGTGGTGCATCGGTAAGATCGAGATTACGTGGTGCATCGGTAAGATCTACTTTACGTTCTGCATCGGTCTGCCCGTGTTTACGTGGTGCATCGGTAAGATCGAGATTACGTGAAGCATCGGTATGATCGAGTTTACGTTCTGCATCGGTCTGCCCGATATTACGTGGTGCATCGGTTCAGCCCTAGTTTACGTTGTGCATCGGTCTGGACTTAGAGATATATTTTCGACGTGAAAATGTTCCGATACAACTTTTGAACCAGGATAGTTAGAGAGATGATTTTTTCTGTGATGTACGTCGATTGGGGAATGGATTGTGGAAAATAACTTGCCATGACCGAGGTGTCCTCGAATTTTTTTTTTTTTCGAAAAAAATTTTCTGATTGTGGAATTTTCTCAAATTTGATTTGGTTGCCTCCTAATGTGTTCTAAAAGAGTAAATCAGTAATAGGAATCGAAAAATATTTTTCGGATTTTTTTTTTTTTCGAAAAAAATTTTCTGATCGTGGAATTTCCTCAAATTCGATTTGGTTGCCTTCTAATGTGTTTTTAAAGCGTAAATCAGTAATCAGAATCAATATTCATTGTCGACTTTAATTTTTATAAGGAAAAATGTTCACGTCCTTAAACGCCTCCCCATCATCAGCCCGAGTCCAAGTCGATGTCAGTCCCGAGCGGACGGTGTCAGATACTACCTATCGCCGAGGTCTGGACTTGGCGAGATATTACGACGTGAAATGTTCCGATACAACTTTTGAACCAGGATAGTTAGAGAGATGATTTCTTCTATGTTGTACGTTGATTGTGGAATGAAATACGGAAAATAACTCGCCATGACCGAGGTGATTACGATTTTTTTTTTTTTTTCGAAAAAAATTTTCTGATCGTGGAATTTTCTCAAATTTGATTTGGTTGCCTCCTTATATGTTCTAATAGCGATAATCAACAATCAGAATCAAAATCCATGATCGGGTTTGATTTTTATAAGGAAAAATGTTCACGTCCTTTTTTTCAACCCCGACTCATTGACGATGTTAGAACCGAGCCGGCGGTGTCAGATACGACCGATCGCCCCGGTCCCGATCGTCATTCACGTTGTGCATCGGTCTGCCCGAGATTACGTGGTGCATCGGTATGATCGAGTTTACGTGGTGCATCGGTAAGATCCAATTCACGTTCTGCATCGGTAAGATCCAGTTCACGTGGTGCATCGGTAAGATGGAGATTACGTGGTGCATCGGTAAGATCGAGATTACGGGGTGCATCGGTAAGATCTACTTTACGTTCTGCATCGGTCTGCCCTTGTTTACGTGGTGCATCGGTAAGATCGAGATTACGTGAAGCATCGGTATGATCGAGTTTACGTTCTGCATCGGTCTGCCCGATATTACGTGGTGCATCGGTTCAGCCCTAGTTTACGTTGTGCATCGGTCTGGACTTAGAGATATATTTTCGACGTGAAAATGTTCCGATACAACTTTTGAACCAGGATAGTTAGAGAGATGATTTTTTCTGTGATGTACGTCGATTGGGGAATGGATTGTGGAAAATAACTTGCCATGACCGAGGTGTCCTCGAATTTTTTTTTTTTTCGAAAAAAATTTTCTGATTGTGGAATTTTCTCAAATTTGATTTGGTTGCCTCCTAATGTGTTCTAAAAGAGTAAATCAGTAATAGGAATCGAAAAATATTTTTCGGATTTTTTTTTTTTTCGAAAAAAATTTTCTGATCGTGGAATTTCCTCAAATTCGATTTGGTTGCCTTCTAATGTGTTTTTAAAGCGTAAATCAGTAATCAGAATCAATATTCATTGTCGACTTTAATTTTTATAAGGAAAAATGTTCACGTCCTTAAACGCCTCCCCATCATCAGCCCGAGTCCAAGTCGATGTCAGTCCCGAGCGGACGGTGTCAGATACTACCTATCGCCGAGGTCTGGACTTGGCGAGATATTACGACGTGAAATGTTCCGATACAACTTTTGAACCAGGATAGTTAGAGAGATGATTTCTTCTATGTTGTACGTTGATTGTGGAATGAAATACGGAAAATAACTCGCCATGACCGAGGTGATTACGATTTTTTTTTTTTTTTCGAAAAAAATTTTCTGATCGTGGAATTTTCTCAAATTTGATTTGGTTGCCTCCTTATATGTTCTAATAGCGATAATCAACAATCAGAATCAAAATCCATGATCGGGTTTGATTTTTATAAGGAATAATGTTCACGTCCTTTTTTTCAACCCCGACTCATTGACGATGTTAGAACCGAGCCGGCGGTGTCAGATACGACCGATCGCCCCGGTCCCGATCGTCATTTACGTTGTGCATCGGTCTGCCCGAGATTACGTGGTGCATCGGTCTGGACTTAGAGATATATTTTCGACGTGAAAATGTTCCGATACAACTTTTGAACCAGGATAGTTAGAGAGATGATTTTTTCTGTGATGTACGTCGATTGGGGAATGGATTGTGGAAAATAACTTGCCATGACCGAGGTGTCCTCGAATTTTTTTTTTTTTTTCGAAAAAAATTTTCTGATCGTGGAATTTTCTCAAATTTGATTTGGTTGCCTCCTAATGTGTTCTAATAGCGATAATCAACAATCAGAATCAAAATCCATGGTCGGGTTTGGTTTTTATAAGGAATAATGTTCACGTCCTTTTTCGCCTATGTTCTTTTTCGACGTGAAATGTTCCGATACAACTTTTGAACCAGGATAGTTAGAGAGATGATTTTTTCTGGGATGTATGTTGATTGACGTACGAAACTTGGAAAAAAATAGAAAAGACCGAGGTACTCTAGAAAAAAAAATTTATTGAAAATATTTTTTTGATTTCGGAATTAATTCGAAATTCATTCAGATGTCTTCTATCAATATCGCGAAAGAAAAATCAATAATCAGAATCGATATTCATCTAAGATTATTTCCTTCTGGATTGTGTTAACATTCGGTACGATCTTGTCTACGTGATGCATCGGTTTGTTTCTCGGCTCTTGTGAGCAAGTTGGACACTCGAGACGGCCTCCATCGATCGGATTAGGCGGGCTTTAATGTTAACGTGCTGCATCGGTGTGATCTTGTTTACGTCATGCATCGGTATAGCTTTAAATCGCGCCGTAAAGTCGTTCACGTCATGCATCGGTATCTTAAATCGCGCCGTAAAGTCGTTCACGTCATGCATCGGTATCTTAAATCGAGCCGAAAAGTCGGCTCACGTCATGCATCGGTATGGCTTTAAATCGCGCCCTAGGGTCGTTCACGTCATGCATCGGTGGCACAAAAAAAAGACGCCGATGCATGACGTGAGCCGACTTTTCGGCTCGATTTAAGATACCGATGCATGACGTGAACGACTTTACGGCGCGATTTAAGATACCGATGCATGACGTGAACCGACTTTTCGGCATGAAGTCAGCTAAAATTATCGTGTGCATCTTGGGTCGGTCCACGTACCGTAGATCAGAGAGGGACGACGTACATACATCGGATACATTTGTATCCAACAAGTTACGATCGTCGTCTGATCCAGCGGTAATCGGACCTACTCTCGTGAATTTATTTTGCCCCTTGAATAATTTTGTACCGATGCACGACGTGAAGTCGACTTTTCGGCATGGTTTAAGCTAAAATTATCGTGTGCATCTTGGGTAGGCCCACTTACTACAGATCTGAGACGGACGACGTACATACATCGGATACATTCGTATCCAACAAGTTACAATCGTCGTCTGATCCAGCGGTAATCGGACCTACTCTCGTGAATTTATTTTGCCCCTTGAATAACTTTGTACCGATGCACGACGTGAAGTCGACTTTCCGGCATGGTTTAA
>NC_059508.1:36493577-36496077 GCF_914767665.1 Harmonia axyridis
TCGGATTACTCGGACTCAATCTGAAAATGGACCGATGCATGACGTCAACACTTAGCCCGCCTCGTCTGATCGATCTAAGCCATCTCGACCCACCCAACACGCCTTCCAAGTCGGATCACTCGGACTTCGATCTGAAAATCTCCGGACTCATTTTTATGAATATCCCCAGTCAGTAAGAACGTTATTTCGCCAATATATACCAACAATAAACCATATTCCAATAGCTGAACCAAAAATATAATTCCCGATCCAAACGTTCTGCATCGCCCAACGCGACCACCTTCCCTATATATGTCAGGAGAGCACAGGGTTCCCCTCCAGACAACACTTACGCTCTATCCCCGACTCTCGGTCGATCGATAGGCCAGGTCAGCGGTGTCTGTTTCGGCCGAAGCTCGGACTTTGGTCAAAATGTTCCGATACAAAATTTGAACCAAGATAGATACAGATATGATTCCTTCTTAAATATACGTTGATTATCGAACAGAATATGGTAAATATTTTGCGATGACCGAGGATTTCATGAATTTTTTTTTTTTTCGAAAAAATTTTCTGTTATCGGAATTTCCTCAAATTTCATTTGGTTGCCTACTAATGCATATTAAAAACGATAATCAACAATCAGAATCATTATTTATCATTTATTTCAATTTTTATAATGAAAAACGTTCACGTCCTTTCGCGCCTCTCGATCGTCGTTTACGTGATGCATCGGTCAGCCCTAGTTTACGTGGTGCATCGGTAAGATCGAGTTCACGTTCTGCATCGGTAAGATCCAGTTCACGTGGTGCATCGGTAAGATCGAGATTACGTGGTGCATCGGTAAGATCGAGTTTACGTGGTGCATCGGTAAGATCCAATTCACGTTCTGCATCGGTAAGATCCAGTTCACGTGGTGCATCGGTGAGATCGAGTTTACGTTCTGCATCGGTGTGATCTAGTTTACGTTGTGCATCGGTAAGATCGAGATTACGTGAAGCATCGGTATGATCGAGTTTACGTTCTGCATCGGTCTGGACTTAGAGATATATTTTCGACGTGAAAATGTTCCGATACAACTTTTGAACCAGGATAGTTAGAGAGATGATTTTTTCTGGGATGTACGTTGATTGGGGAATGGATTGTGGAAAATAACTTGCCATGACCGAGGTGTTCTCGAATTTTTTTTTTTTTTCGAAAAATATTTTCTGATTTTGGATTTTACTCAAATTTGATTTCGTTGCCTTCTAATGTGTTCTAAAAGAGTAAATCAGTAATCAGAATCGAAAAATATTTTTCGGATTTTTTTTTTTTTCGAAAAAAATTTTCTGATCGTGGAATTTCCTCAAATTCGATTTGGTTGCCTTCTAATGTGTTCTAAAAGAGTAAATCAGTAATAGGAATCGAAAAATATTTTTCGGATTTTTTTTTTTTTCGAAAAAAATTTTCTGATCGTGGAATTTCCTCAAATTCGATTTGGTTGCCTTCTAATGTGTTTTTAAAGCGTAAATCAGTAATCAGAATCAATATTCATTGTCGACTTTAATTTTTATAAGGAAAAATGTTCACGTCCTTAAACGCCTCCCCATCATCAGCCCGAGTCCAAGTCGATGTCAGTCCCGAGCGGACGGTGTCAGATACTACCTATCGCCGAGGTCTGGACTTGGCGAGATATTACGACGTGAAATGTTCCGATACAACTTTTGAACCAGGATAGTTAGAGAGATGATTTTTTCTGGGATGTACGTTGATTGGGGAATGGATTGTGGAAAATAACTTGCCATGACCGAGGTGTCCTCGAATTTTTTTTTTTTTCGAAAAAAATTTTCTGATTGTGGAATTTTCTCAAATTTGATTTGGTTGCCTCCTAATGTGTTCTAAAAGAGTAAATCAGTAATAGGAATCGAAAAATATTTTTCGGATTTTTTTTTTTTTCGAAAAAAATTTTCTGATCGTGGAATTTCCTCAAATTCGATTTGGTTGCCTTCTAATGTGTTTTTAAAGCGTAAATCAGTAATCAGAATCAATATTCATTGTCGACTTTAATTTTTATAAGGAAAAATGTTCACGTCCTTAAACGCCTCCCCATCATCAGCCCGAGTCCAAGTCGATGTCAGTCCCGAGCGGACGGTGTCAGATACTACCTATCGCCGAGGTCTGGACTTGGCGAGATATTACGACGTGAAATGTTCCGATACAACTTTTGAACCAGGATAGTTAGAGAGATGATTTCTTCTATGTTGTACGTTGATTGTGGAATGAAATACGGAAAATAACTCGCCATGACCGAGGTGATTACGATTTTTTTTTTTTTTCGAAAAAAATTTTCTGATCGTGGAATTTTCTCAAATTTGATTTGGTTGCCTCCTTATATGTTCTAATAGCGATAATCAACAATCAGAATCAAAATCCATGATCGGGTTTGATTTTTATAAGGAAAAATGTTCACGTCCTTTTTTTCAACCCCGACTCATTGACGATGTTAGAACCGAGCCGGCGGTGTCAGATACGACCGATCGCC
>NC_059508.1:36506077-36513577 GCF_914767665.1 Harmonia axyridis
CCATAACTGATTTAATGAGCCTTTCGCGGTTTCACCTTAATTTGGCTTGTACTGAGACATGCATGGCTTAATCTTTGAGACAAGCATATGACTACTGGCAGGATCAACCAGGGAACTGCGTGCTTATACGATCGGTCCACGAGATTGCCGGTATGGCCAAACCCGTTCGCCTCTCGTCATGTGGCACTAGCCATGTCGATTGACTTCGACTAGCGCCGCACATCAGTAAGTGCAAGTCCTCGACGAAACGACGTAACAGCCCCCAGTCAGCATGAGACTCAAGCTATATATACATCATCATCATCTCGGACAAAACACCGATCAAAAATGAGAAAGTTTCTAGAAACAATCCCTCGCCAAGGCGTCCATATATAATACGAACCCCCGGCTATCAACTAATTTCTTATACACATTCCATCTCGACCCTTCGCTATACATGTGAATATAACGACACGGTGATTCGAGATTCAACAATATTTGTCGCTCGGAACGAATTGAGTGGTTGCAAATTTTTTGTGAACATAACCCGCAACGGGCAGAGGATCACGATTTTAAGGTTGGTCGCTTAAAGGCCATTCGACTACAAAGAGACGAAGCGGACCGCGACCTCGCTGCATGAGGTTGACGAAAGCGACCCAAGATGCGAAAGCCGAAACCAACACACCTTGCCAGTACCCAAACGCCGAGGTCGGATTCGGGTCTACCACTTACCAACTGAATATCATCCTAAAAAGAACTCCAAACAGTCTAGGACAGGACCCATTCTCCACCCCTTCTATATATGTCAGGAGAACCCCGGATTCCCCTCCAGACACGATTTAGCAAACTTTTCCCGATCGATCCGACCCACCGAGGCCGTTTCGACCGTTCGCCGCGCCTACTAGAGCTGATTTCTTCGGACTCCGATCAGAAAATCCGCCGATGCATGTCGTTAACACCTAGTCCGCCTCGTCCGATCGATCGAGGCCGTTTCGACCGTTCGCCGCGCCTACTAGAGCTGATTTCTTCGGACTCCGATCAGAAAATCCGCCGATGCATGTCGTTAACACCTAGTCCGCCTCGTCCGATCGATCTAGGCCGTCTCGATCCACCCATCGCGCATCGAAAGTCGCATCTCTCGAACTCCGATCCGGAAATCGGCCGATGCATCACGTTAACTATTTCTTATATATCTAATATAATATACATCGAGACGGTAAGAATTCTTTTAATCGAAGATATACATATACTTCTCATCAATATCCAAAAGCTTATCGAAAAATAAATTACTCAACTTTTACGTGAAGAATCGTTCACCCAAACCTTATCCCCTATATATGTCAGGAGAACCCAAGGTTCCCCTCCAGACACGATTTAGCAAACTTTTCCCGATCGATCCGACCCACCGAGGCCGTCTCGACCGTCCGCTGCGCCTACTAGGGCCGATTTCTTCGGACTCCGATCAGAAAATATACCGATGCATGTCGTTAACACCTAGTCCGCCTCGTCCGATCTATCTAAACAGTCTCGACGCACCCAACACTCTTTCAAAGTCGGATTACTCGGACTCAATCTGAAAATGGACCGATGCATGACGTCAACACTTAGCCCGCCTCGTCTGATCGATCTAAGCCATCTCGACCCACCCAACACGCCTTCCAAGTCGGATCACTCGGACTTCGATCTGAAAATCTCCGGACTCATTTTTATGAATATCCCCAGTCAGTAAGAACGTTATTTCGCCAATATATACCAACAATAAACCATATTCCAATAGCTGAACCAAAAATATAATTCCCGATCCAAACGTTCTGCATCGCCCAACGCGACCACCTTCCCTATATATGTCAGGAGAGCACAGGGTTCCCCTCCAGACAACACTTACGCTCTATCCCCGACTCTCGGTCGATCGATAGGCCAGGTCAGCGGTGTCTGTTTCGGCCGAAGCTCGGACTTTGGTCAAAATGTTCCGATACAAAATTTGAACCAAGATAGATACAGATATGATTCCTTCTTAAATATACGTTGATTATCGAACAGAATATGGTAAATATTTTGCGATGACCGAGGATTTCATGAATTTTTTTTTTTTTCGAAAAAATTTTCTGTTATCGGAATTTCCTCAAATTTCATTTGGTTGCCTACTAATGCATATTAAAAACGATAATCAACAATCAGAATCATTATTTATCATTTATTTCAATTTTTATAATGAAAAACGTTCACGTCCTTTCGCGCCTCTCGATCGTCGTTTACGTGATGCATCGGTCAGCCCTAGTTTACGTGGTGCATCGGTAAGATCGAGTTCACGTTCTGCATCGGTAAGATCCAGTTCACGTGGTGCATCGGTAAGATCGAGATTACGTGGTGCATCGGTAAGATCGAGTTTACGTGGTGCATCGGTAAGATCCAATTCACGTTCTGCATCGGTAAGATCCAGTTCACGTGGTGCATCGGTGAGATCGAGTTTACGTTCTGCATCGGTGTGATCTAGTTTACGTTGTGCATCGGTAAGATCGAGATTACGTGAAGCATCGGTATGATCGAGTTTACGTTCTGCATCGGTCTGGACTTAGAGATATATTTTCGACGTGAAAATGTTCCGATACAACTTTTGAACCAGGATAGTTAGAGAGATGATTTTTTCTGGGATGTACGTTGATTGGGGAATGGATTGTGGAAAATAACTTGCCATGACCGAGGTGTTCTCGAATTTTTTTTTTTTTTCGAAAAATATTTTCTGATTTTGGATTTTACTCAAATTTGATTTCGTTGCCTTCTAATGTGTTCTAAAAGAGTAAATCAGTAATCAGAATCGAAAAATATTTTTCGGATTTTTTTTTTTTTGAAAAAAAATTTTCTGATTTTGGAATTTCCTCAAATTTGATTTGGTTGCCTTCTAATGTGTTTTTAAAGCGTAAATCAGTAATCAGAATCAATATTCATTGTCGACTTTAATTTTTATAAGGAAAAATGTTCACGTCCTTAAACGCCTCCCCATCATTAGCCCGAGTCCAAGTCGATGTCAGTCCCGAGCGGACGGTGTCAGATACTACCTATCGCCCCGGTCTGGACTTGGCGAGGTATTTCGACGTGAAATGTTCCGATACAACTTTTGAACCAGGATAGTTAGAGAGATGATTTCTTCTATGTTGTACGTTGATTGTGGAATGGATTGTGGGAAATAACTTGCCATGACCCAGGTGTTCTTGAATTTTTTTTTTTTTCGAAAAAAATTTTCTGATCTTGAAATTTCCTCAAATCTGATTGCGTTGCCTTCTAATGTGTTCTAAAAGAGTAAATCAGTAATCAGAATCAATATTCATTGTCGACTTTAATTTTTATAAGGAAAAATGTTCACGTCCTTAAACGCCTCTCCATCGTTACCCCGACTCCAAGACGATGTTAGACCGGAGCGGACGGTGTCAGATGCGACCGATCTCCCCGGTCTGGACTTAGCGAGATATTCCGACGTGAAATGTTCCGATACAAAAATTTAACTGTGATAGTTAGAGAGATGGTTCCTTTTGTGATGTACGTTGATTGTGTAATAGAATATGGAAATAAACTTGAGATGACCGAGGTCTTCTGGGATTTTTTTTTTTTTTCGAAAAATATTTTTCGATTTCGGAAATCCCTCAAATTTCATTGAGATATGTCCTAATGTGTTCTTAAAGCTTAAATCAACAATCAGAATTAATATCCAAAAGTTATTTCATTTTTTATGAGGAAAAACGTTCACGTCCTTTCCGCTCCCAAAAAGTGAGATATCATAGAAAATATCGCAATATATGTTGTTTACGGCCATACCACGCTGAAATTGCCAGTTCTCGTCAGAACACTGAAGCCAAGCAGCGTCGGGCGCGGTTAGTACTTGGATGGGTGACCGCTTGGGAACACCGCGTGCTGTAAGCTTTTTTTTTACGTTCTGCATCGGTCTGCCGAGATAACGTGGTGCATCGGTATGATCGAGTTTACGTTCTGCATCGGTAAGATCGAGATTACGTGATGCATCGGTAAGATTGAGATTACGTGGTGCATCGGTAAGATCGAGATTACGTGGTGCATCGGTAAGATCGAGTTTACGTGGTGCATCGGTAAGATCCAATTCACGTTCTGCATCGGTAAGATCCAGTTCACGTGGTGCATCGGTGAGATTGAGATTACGTGGTGCATCGGTAAGATCGAGTTTACGTGGTGCATCGGTAAGATCCAATTCACGTTCTGCATCGGTAAGATCCAGTTCACGTGGTGCATCGGTAAGATTGAGATTACGTGGTGCATCGGTAAGATCGAGTTTACGTGGTGCATCGGTAAGATCCAATTCACGTTCTGCATCGGTAAGATCCAGTTCACGTGGTGCATCGGTAAGATTGAGATTACGTGGTGCATCGGTAAGATCGAGTTTACGTGGTGCATCGGTAAGATCCAATTCACGTTCTGCATCGGTAAGATCCAGTTCACGTGGTGCATCGGTAAGATGGAGATTACGTGGTGCATCGGTAAGATCGAGATTACGTGGTGCATCGGTAAGATCTACTTTACGTTCTGCATCGGTCTGCCCTTGTTTACGTGGTGCATCGGTAAGATCGAGATTACGTGAAGCATCGGTATGATCGAGTTTACGTTCTGCATCGGTCTGCCCGATATTACGTGGTGCATCGGTTCAGCCCTAGTTTACGTTGTGCATCGGTCTGGACTTAGAGATATATTTTCGACGTGAAAATGTTCCGATACAACTTTTGAACCAGGATAGTTAGAGAGATGATTTTTTCTGTGATGTACGTCGATTGGGGAATGGATTGTGGAAAATAACTTGCCATGACCGAGGTGTCCTCGAATTTTTTTTTTTTTCGAAAAAAATTTTCTGATTGTGGAATTTTCTCAAATTTGATTTGGTTGCCTCCTAATGTGTTCTAAAAGAGTAAATCAGTAATAGGAATCGAAAAATATTTTTCGGATTTTTTTTTTTTTCGAAAAAAATTTTCTGATCGTGGAATTTCCTCAAATTCGATTTGGTTGCCTTCTAATGTGTTTTTAAAGCGTAAATCAGTAATCAGAATCAATATTCATTGTCGACTTTAATTTTTATAAGGAAAAATGTTCACGTCCTTAAACGCCTCCCCATCATCAGCCCGAGTCCAAGTCGATGTCAGTCCCGAGCGGACGGTGTCAGATACTACCTATCGCCGAGGTCTGGACTTGGCGAGATATTACGACGTGAAATGTTCCGATACAACTTTTGAACCAGGATAGTTAGAGAGATGATTTCTTCTATGTTGTACGTTGATTGTGGAATGAAATACGGAAAATAACTCGCCATGACCGAGGTGATTACGATTTTTTTTTTTTTTTCGAAAAAAATTTTCTGATCGTGGAATTTTCTCAAATTTGATTTGGTTGCCTCCTTATATGTTCTAATAGCGATAATCAACAATCAGAATCAAAATCCATGATCGGGTTTGATTTTTATAAGGAAAAATGTTCACGTCCTTTTTTTCAACCCCGACTCATTGACGATGTTAGAACCGAGCCGGCGGTGTCAGATACGACCGATCGCCCCGGTCCCGATCGTCATTCACGTTGTGCATCGGTCTGCCCGAGATTACGTGGTGCATCGGTATGATCGAGTTTACGTGGTGCATCGGTAAGATCCAATTCACGTTCTGCATCGGTAAGATCCAGTTCACGTGGTGCATCGGTAAGATGGAGATTACGTGGTGCATCGGTAAGATCGAGATTACGGGGTGCATCGGTAAGATCTACTTTACGTTCTGCATCGGTCTGCCCTTGTTTACGTGGTGCATCGGTAAGATCGAGATTACGTGAAGCATCGGTATGATCGAGTTTACGTTCTGCATCGGTCTGCCCGATATTACGTGGTGCATCGGTTCAGCCCTAGTTTACGTTGTGCATCGGTCTGGACTTAGAGATATATTTTCGACGTGAAAATGTTCCGATACAACTTTTGAACCAGGATAGTTAGAGAGATGATTTTTTCTGTGATGTACGTCGATTGGGGAATGGATTGTGGAAAATAACTTGCCATGACCGAGGTGTCCTCGAATTTTTTTTTTTTTCGAAAAAAATTTTCTGATTGTGGAATTTTCTCAAATTTGATTTGGTTGCCTCCTAATGTGTTCTAAAAGAGTAAATCAGTAATAGGAATCGAAAAATATTTTTCGGATTTTTTTTTTTTTCGAAAAAAATTTTCTGATCGTGGAATTTCCTCAAATTCGATTTGGTTGCCTTCTAATGTGTTTTTAAAGCGTAAATCAGTAATCAGAATCAATATTCATTGTCGACTTTAATTTTTATAAGGAAAAATGTTCACGTCCTTAAACGCCTCCCCATCATCAGCCCGAGTCCAAGTCGATGTCAGTCCCGAGCGGACGGTGTCAGATACTACCTATCGCCGAGGTCTGGACTTGGCGAGATATTACGACGTGAAATGTTCCGATACAACTTTTGAACCAGGATAGTTAGAGAGATGATTTCTTCTATGTTGTACGTTGATTGTGGAATGAAATACGGAAAATAACTCGCCATGACCGAGGTGATTACGATTTTTTTTTTTTTTCGAAAAAAATTTTCTGATCGTGGAATTTTCTCAAATTTGATTTGGTTGCCTCCTTATATGTTCTAATAGCGATAATCAACAATCAGAATCAAAATCCATGATCGGGTTTGATTTTTATAAGGAAAAATGTTCACGTCCTTTTTTTCAACCCCGACTCATTGACGATGTTAGAACCGAGCCGGCGGTGTCAGATACGACCGATCGCCCCGGTCCCGATCGTCATTTACGTTGTGCATCGGTCTGCCCGAGATTACGTGGTGCATCGGTCTGGACTTAGAGATATATTTTCGACGTGAAAATGTTCCGATACAACTTTTGAACCAGGATAGTTAGAGAGATGATTTTTTCTGTGATGTACGTCGATTGGGGAATGGATTGTGGAAAATAACTTGCCATGACCGAGGTGTCCTCGAATTTTTTTTTTTTTTCGAAAAAAATTTTCTGATCGTGGAATTTTCTCAAATTTGATTTGGTTGCCTCCTAATGTGTTCTAATAGCGATAATCAACAATCAGAATCAAAATCCATGGTCGGGTTTGGTTTTTATAAGGAATAATGTTCACGTCCTTTTTCGCCTATGTTCTTTTTCGACGTGAAATGTTCCGATACAACTTTTGAACCAGGATAGTTAGAGAGATGATTTTTTCTGGGATGTATGTTGATTGACGTACGAAACTTGGAAAAAAATAGAAAAGACCGAGGTACTCTAGAAAAAAAAATTTATTGAAAATATTTTTTTGATTTCGGAATTAATTCGAAATTCATTCAGATGTCTTCTATCAATATCGCGAAAGAAAAATCAATAATCAGAATCGATATTCATCTAAGATTATTTCCTTCTGGATTGTGTTAACATTCGGTACGATCTTGTCTACGTGATGCATCGGTTTGTTTCTCGGCTCTTGTGAGCAAGTTGGACACTCGAGACGGCCTCCATCGATC
>NC_059508.1:36519319-36521819 GCF_914767665.1 Harmonia axyridis
ATCGACGTTAAACATCTGGTCGGCGTCTCCTCTTGGCTTACGTCCGTCGTTTCAGAACGATCGCAGATTATGTGAGCATTTGGTTAGACGATTATGACCGGAACCCTATATGGATGCGATCGTTTAGACCGATTATCCGGGTACCTAGAACGCACGTAGAGTTTTGTGGTTGGGCGAAGTTTCGTGATGTGCACGGAACGAGGAGCCGGCCGCTGGCTTTGCGTTCGTGTGGTTGGGCGAAGTTTCGTGATGTTTACGAGATGAGGAGCCGGCCGCCTATGTCGGCGTTTGTGGTTGGGCGAAGTTCCTTGACGGAACGAGGAGCCGGCTGCTTATGCTGACGTTCGTGGTTGGGCGAAGTCTTGTGATATCCTCGAAACGAGGAGCCGGCCGCACGTGTGTGCAGCCTTCGTTGTAGGTCCATGTTTAGAGATGCTCACGAAATGAGGAGCCGGCCGCTTATGTCGGCGTTTGTGGTTGGGCGAAGTTCCTTGATGGAACGAGGAGCCGGCTGCTTATGCTGACGTTCGTAGTTGGGCGAAGTCTCGTGATGTGCTCGGAATAAGGATTCGAAGCGCTTGGATTGCCGCGTTCGTGGCTGGGCGAAGTTTCGTGTTTGGCACGGAACGAGGAGCCGGCTGCAGGTTTTAAAGATTCTCGCCCGAAATCGATCAGTCGTTACCGTTGTCTACGGACTTCGGTAGGACGATCTATTCCAGGGACGAAGACGTCGACGTTGTGCGACGCCCGTTACATTAGCGTTTTTATGCTCTTTCGGGATTGTCTGCGACGTTTGTCTCCGTCCGAATTTTTTACGATAATTGTCACTAGATTAGTACGCAAACTAGTTGAACCGAAGATTTTGCGCCGATCGACTGACGTATTGACCCTTCAGTGGGTCGTCTCAGTCATTGGAATGTCATTCTCGAGGAGGTTCGCAGTTGGCGTCTCGTATTTCGAGGGAAAGTCCATTGCGACTAGTACCGAGAAATCGAACATAAAAGATTACCCTGAACGGTGGATCACTTGGCTCGTGGGTCGATGAAGAACGCAGCTAATTGCGCGTCAACATGCGAACTGCAGGACACATGAACATCGACATTTCGAACGCACATTGCGGTCCTCGGACACTGTCCTCGGACCACTCCTGACTGAGGGTCGGTTCCATTACAAAGACTGCCCGGCCAGACGTTATGGCTTGACGAAGTGACGACGTAAAGGTCGTCTAACGTTGATCCTGTACCGAAGGTCATTTGGGCGAGTTGGACGGTTTGCCGCGTGACGATCAACGTTCTGTCGTTTCGACGCCTCGTGTGTTGGAATGATGAGGAGTTGTTTTCGTAACGCGCCGTCTTGAATTGCGAAAGCATATATTGTGGTGTCGTGGTATTGCTCGATCTGCGCCCATGACTGTAGACATGCGATCGTCGTGTCCGAGAAATCTGAACGACGTCCGATCGCTTTAATGTGCCAGTTGTCGCGCGTTGCGGATGAGCTTTCATGAGCGCACCCCCGAAACACCGAAGCACTTTGCTTGGATTCGCATGATCCGCCATACGGAGCAGGAGATAATAGACGCCTTTGAGTAGGCTAACTCCCTCGCGTAAGGTACGTGATTTTATGAGCCGCCAAAGGTTAGTTTCGGAACGTTTCGATGATTTGAACATACGACCTCAGGACAGGTGAGACTACCCGCTGAATTTAAGCATATTATTAAGCGGAGGAAAAGAAACTAACTAGGATTCCCTTAGTAGCGGCGAGCGAACAGGGATTAGCCCAGCACTGAATCCCGCGATCGTAACCGGTCGCCGGGAGATGTGGTGTTTGGAAGGATCCATTATCTGGCGAGTTCGCGGCGCGTTCAAGTCCATCTTGAATGGGGCCATCGCCCATAGAGGGTGCCAGGCCCGTAGCGACCGCTGCGGCTTGCTAGAGGATCTCTTCTTAGAGTCGGGTTGCTTGAGAGTGCAGCCCTAAGTGGGTGGTAAACTCCATCTAAGGCTAAATATAACCACGAGACCGATAGCGAACAAGTACCGTGAGGGAAAGTTGAAAAGAACTTTGAAGAGAGAGTTCAAGAGTACGTGAAACCGTTCAGGGGTAAACCTGAGAAACCCGAAAGGTCGAATGGGGAGATTCATTCGCGCCTGTTGTTGGGATTTACTGACTGTGGAAACGGCGACGTTCGCGTTGGCTGTTCCCTTCGGTTCATCTCCGGCTTCGGACGCGTGCACTTCTCCCCTAGTAGGTCGTCGCGATCCGTTGGGTGCTGTTCTACGGTCTCGAGTGTAGCCCGTGAGCTCGGATTTTCCGATGTTTACGGACACTGGGTTTCCGAACAGCTCGCTCGACGGTTTACTGATGGCGGGAGGCCGCGACTTAGTTCGCGTCCGGCCCGTGGCAAGTATGTGAATTGTGATGGCGATCGGACCTAGTGCCGATTCCGTCCGTTTGCGACTGTTCGCCGCGGTGTTCTTGGACAGACCTCTTGAAACGCCGA
>NC_059508.1:36526819-36534319 GCF_914767665.1 Harmonia axyridis
AGACATCTGAATGAATTTCGAATTAATTCCGAAATCAAAAAAATATTTTCAATAAATTTTTTTTTCTAGAGTACCTCGGTCTTTTCTATTTTTTTCCAAGTTTCGTACGTCAATCAACATACATCCCAGAAAAAATCATCTCTCTAACTATCCTGGTTCAAAAGTTGTATCGGAACATTTCACGTCGAAAAAGAACATAGGCGAAAAAGGACGTGAACATTATTCCTTATAAAAACCAAACCCGACCATGGATTTTGATTCTGATTGTTGATTATCGCTATTAGAACACATTAGGAGGCAACCAAATCAAATTTGAGAAAATTCCACGATCAGAAAATTTTTTTCGAAAAAAAAAAAAAAATTCGAGAACACCTCGGTCATGGCAAGTTATTTCCCACAATCCATTCCCCAATCAACGTACATCCCAGAAAAAATCATCTCTCTAACTATCCTGGTTCAAAAGTTGTATCGGAACATTTTCACGTCGAAAATATATCTCTAAGTCCAGACCGATGCACCACGTAATCTCGGGCAGACCGATGCACAACGTAAATGACGATCGGGACCGGGGCGATCGGTCGTATCTGACACCGCCGGCTCGGTTCTAACATCGTCAATGAGTCGGGGTTGAAAAAAAGGACGTGAACATTATTCCTTATAAAAACCAAACCCGACCATGGATTTTGATTCTGATTGTTGATTATCGCTATTAGAACACATTAGGAGGCAACCAAATCAAATTTGAGAAAATTCCACGATCAGAAAATTTTTTTCGAAAAAAAAAAAAAAATTCGAGGACACCTCGGTCATGGCAAGTTATTTTCCACAATCCATTCCCCAATCGACGTACATCACAGAAAAAATCATCTCTCTAACTATCCTGGTTCAAAAGTTGTATCGGAACATTTTCACGTCGAAAATATATCTCTAAGTCCAGACCGATGCACCACGTAATCTCGGGCAGACCGATGCACAACGTAAATGACGATCGGGACCGGGGCGATCGGTCGTATCTGACACCGCCGGCTCGGTTCTAACATCGTCAATGAGTCGGGGTTGAAAAAAAGGACGTGAACATTTTTCCTTATAAAAATCAAACCCGATCATGGATTTTGATTCTGATTGTTGATTATCGCTATTAGAACATATAAGGAGGCAACCAAATCAAATTTGAGAAAATTCCACGATCAGAAAATTTTTTTCGAAAAAAAAAAAAAATCGTAATCACCTCGGTCATGGCGAGTTATTTTCCGTATTTCATTCCACAATCAACGTAAACATAGAAGAAATCATCTCTCTAACTATCCTGGTTCAAAAGTTGTATCGGAACATTTCACGTCGTAATATCTCGCCAAGTCCAGACCTCGGCGATAGGTAGTATCTGACACCGTCCGCTCGGGACTGACATCGACTTGGACTCGGGCTGATGATGGGGAGGCGTTTAAGGACGTGAACATTTTTCCTTATAAAAATTAAAGTCGACAATGAATATTGATTCTGATTACTGATTTACGCTTTAAAAACACATTAGAAGGCAACCAAATCGAATTTGAGGAAATTCCACGATCAGAAAATTTTTTTCGAAAAAAAAAAAAATCCGAAAAATATTTTTCGATTCCTATTACTGATTTACTCTTTTAGAACACATTAGGAGGCAACCAAATCAAATTTGAGAAAATTCCACAATCAGAAAATTTTTTTCGAAAAAAAAAAAAATTCGAGGACACCTCGGTCATGGCAAGTTATTTTCCACAATCCATTCCCCAATCGACGTACATCACAGAAAAAATCATCTCTCTAACTATCCTGGTTCAAAAGTTGTATCGGAACATTTTCACGTCGAAAATATATCTCTAAGTCCAGACCGATGCACAACGTAAACTAGGGCTGAACCGATGCACCACGTAATATCGGGCAGACCGATGCAGAACGTAAACTCGATCATACCGATGCTTCACGTAATCTCGATCTTACCGATGCACCACGTAAACAAGGGCAGACCGATGCAGAACGTAAAGTAGATCTTACCGATGCACCCCGTAATCTCGATCTTACCGATGCACCACGTAATCTCCATCTTACCGATGCACCACGTGAACTGGATCTTACCGATGCAGAACGTGAATTGGATCTTACCGATGCACCACGTAAACTCGATCATACCGATGCACCACGTAATCTCGGGCAGACCGATGCACAACGTGAATGACGATCGGGACCGGGGCGATCGGTCGTATCTGACACCGCCGGCTCGGTTCTAACATCGTCAATGAGTCGGGGTTGAAAAAAAGGACGTGAACATTTTTCCTTATAAAAATCAAACCCGATCATGGATTTTGATTCTGATTGTTGATTATCGCTATTAGAACATATAAGGAGGCAACCAAATCAAATTTGAGAAAATTCCACGATCAGAAAATTTTTTTCGAAAAAAAAAAAAAAATCGTAATCACCTCGGTCATGGCGAGTTATTTTCCGTATTTCATTCCACAATCAACGTACAACATAGAGAAATCATCTCTCTAACTATCCTGGTTCAAAAGTTGTATCGGAACATTTCACGTCGTAATATCTCGCCAAGTCCAGACCTCGGCGATAGGTAGTATCTGACACCGTCCGCTCGGGACTGACATCGACTTGGACTCGGGCTGATGATGGGGAGGCGTTTAAGGACGTGAACATTTTTCCTTATAAAAATTAAAGTCGACAATGAATATTGATTCTGATTACTGATTTACGCTTTAAAAACACATTAGAAGGCAACCAAATCGAATTTGAGGAAATTCCACGATCAGAAAATTTTTTTCGAAAAAAAAAAAAATCCGAAAAATATTTTTCGATTCCTATTACTGATTTACTCTTTTAGAACACATTAGGAGGCAACCAAATCAAATTTGAGAAAATTCCACAATCAGAAAATTTTTTTCGAAAAAAAAAAAAATTCGAGGACACCTCGGTCATGGCAAGTTATTTTCCACAATCCATTCCCCAATCGACGTACATCACAGAAAAAATCATCTCTCTAACTATCCTGGTTCAAAAGTTGTATCGGAACATTTTCACGTCGAAAATATATCTCTAAGTCCAGACCGATGCACAACGTAAACTAGGGCTGAACCGATGCACCACGTAATATCGGGCAGACCGATGCAGAACGTAAACTCGATCATACCGATGCTTCACGTAATCTCGATCTTACCGATGCACCACGTAAACAAGGGCAGACCGATGCAGAACGTAAAGTAGATCTTACCGATGCACCACGTAATCTCGATCTTACCGATGCACCACGTAATCTCCATCTTACCGATGCACCACGTGAACTGGATCTTACCGATGCAGAACGTGAATTGGATCTTACCGATGCACCACGTAAACTCGATCTTACCGATGCACCACGTAATCTCAATCTTACCGATGCACCACGTGAACTGGATCTTACCGATGCAGAACGTGAATTGGATCTTACCGATGCACCACGTAAACTCGATCTTACCGATGCACCACGTAATCTCAATCTTACCGATGCACCACGTGAACTGGATCTTACCGATGCAGAACGTGAATTGGATCTTACCGATGCACCACGTAAACTCGATCTTACCGATGCACCACGTAATCTCAATCTTACCGATGCACCACGTGAACTGGATCTTACCGATGCAGAACGTGAATTGGATCTTACCGATGCACCACGTAAACTCGATCTTACCGATGCACCACGTAATCTCGATCTTACCGATGCACCACGTAATCTCAATCTTACCGATGCATCACGTAATCTCGATCTTACCGATGCAGAACGTAAACTCGATCATACCGATGCACCACGTTATCTCGGCAGACCGATGCAGAACGTAAAAAAAAAGCTTACAGCACGCGGTGTTCCCAAGCGGTCACCCATCCAAGTACTAACCGCGCCCGACGCTGCTTGGCTTCAGTGTTCTGACGAGAACTGGCAATTTCAGCGTGGTATGGCCGTAAACAACATATATTGCGATATTTTCTATGATATCTCACTTTTTGGGAGCGGAAAGGACGTGAACGTTTTTCCTCATAAAAAATGAAATAACTTTTGGATATTAATTCTGATTGTTGATTTAAGCTTTAAGAACACATTAGGACATATCTCAATGAAATTTGAGGGATTTCCGAAATCGAAAAATATTTTTCGAAAAAAAAAAAAAATCCCAGAAGACCTCGGTCATCTCAAGTTTATTTCCATATTCTATTACACAATCAACGTACATCACAAAAGGAACCATCTCTCTAACTATCACAGTTAAATTTTTGTATCGGAACATTTCACGTCGGAATATCTCGCTAAGTCCAGACCGGGGAGATCGGTCGCATCTGACACCGTCCGCTCCGGTCTAACATCGTCTTGGAGTCGGGGTAACGATGGAGAGGCGTTTAAGGACGTGAACATTTTTCCTTATAAAAATTAAAGTCGACAATGAATATTGATTCTGATTACTGATTTACTCTTTTAGAACACATTAGAAGGCAACGCAATCAGATTTGAGGAAATTTCAAGATCAGAAAATTTTTTTCGAAAAAAAAAAAAATTCAAGAACACCTGGGTCATGGCAAGTTATTTCCCACAATCCATTCCACAATCAACGTACAACATAGAAGAAATCATCTCTCTAACTATCCTGGTTCAAAAGTTGTATCGGAACATTTCACGTCGAAATACCTCGCCAAGTCCAGACCGGGGCGATAGGTAGTATCTGACACCGTCCGCTCGGGACTGACATCGACTTGGACTCGGGCTAATGATGGGGAGGCGTTTAAGGACGTGAACATTTTTCCTTATAAAAATTAAAGTCGACAATGAATATTGATTCTGATTACTGATTTACGCTTTAAAAACACATTAGAAGGCAACCAAATCAAATTTGAGGAAATTCCAAAATCAGAAAATTTTTTTTCAAAAAAAAAAAAATCCGAAAAATATTTTTCGATTCTGATTACTGATTTACTCTTTTAGAACACATTAGAAGGCAACGAAATCAAATTTGAGTAAAATCCAAAATCAGAAAATATTTTTCGAAAAAAAAAAAAAATTCGAGAACACCTCGGTCATGGCAAGTTATTTTCCACAATCCATTCCCCAATCAACGTACATCCCAGAAAAAATCATCTCTCTAACTATCCTGGTTCAAAAGTTGTATCGGAACATTTTCACGTCGAAAATATATCTCTAAGTCCAGACCGATGCAGAACGTAAACTCGATCATACCGATGCTTCACGTAATCTCGATCTTACCGATGCACAACGTAAACTAGATCACACCGATGCAGAACGTAAACTCGATCTCACCGATGCACCACGTGAACTGGATCTTACCGATGCAGAACGTGAATTGGATCTTACCGATGCACCACGTAAACTCGATCTTACCGATGCACCACGTAATCTCGATCTTACCGATGCACCACGTGAACTGGATCTTACCGATGCAGAACGTGAACTCGATCTTACCGATGCACCACGTAAACTAGGGCTGACCGATGCATCACGTAAACGACGATCGAGAGGCGCGAAAGGACGTGAACGTTTTTCATTATAAAAATTGAAATAAATGATAAATAATGATTCTGATTGTTGATTATCGTTTTTAATATGCATTAGTAGGCAACCAAATGAAATTTGAGGAAATTCCGATAACAGAAAATTTTTTCGAAAAAAAAAAAAATTCATGAAATCCTCGGTCATCGCAAAATATTTACCATATTCTGTTCGATAATCAACGTATATTTAAGAAGGAATCATATCTGTATCTATCTTGGTTCAAATTTTGTATCGGAACATTTTGACCAAAGTCCGAGCTTCGGCCGAAACAGACACCGCTGACCTGGCCTATCGATCGACCGAGAGTCGGGGATAGAGCGTAAGTGTTGTCTGGAGGGGAACCCTGTGCTCTCCTGACATATATAGGGAAGGTGGTCGCGTTGGGCGATGCAGAACGTTTGGATCGGGAATTATATTTTTGGTTCAGCTATTGGAATATGGTTTATTGTTGGTATATATTGGCGAAATAACGTTCTTACTGACTGGGGATATTCATAAAAATGAGTCCGGAGATTTTCAGATCGAAGTCCGAGTGATCCGACTTGGAAGGCGTGTTGGGTGGGTCGAGATGGCTTAGATCGATCAGACGAGGCGGGCTAAGTGTTGACGTCATGCATCGGTCCATTTTCAGATTGAGTCCGAGTAATCCGACTTTGAAAGAGTGTTGGGTGCGTCGAGACTGTTTAGATAGATCGGACGAGGCGGACTAGGTGTTAACGACATGCATCGGTATATTTTCTGATCGGAGTCCGAAGAAATCGGCCCTAGTAGGCGCAGCGGACGGTCGAGACGGCCTCGGTGGGTCGGATCGATCGGGAAAAGTTTGCTAAATCGTGTCTGGAGGGGAACCTTGGGTTCTCCTGACATATATAGGGGATAAGGTTTGGGTGAACGATTCTTCACGTAAAAGTTGAGTAATTTATTTTTCGATAAGCTTTTGGATATTGATGAGAAGTATATGTATATCTTCGATTAAAAGAATTCTTACCGTCTCGATGTATATTATATTAGATATATAAGAAATAGTTAACGTGATGCATCGGCCGATTTCCGGATCGGAGTTCGAGAGATGCGACTTTCGATGCGCGATGGGTGGATCGAGACGGCCTAGATCGATCGGACGAGGCGGACTAGGTGTTAACGACATGCATCGGCGGATTTTCTGATCGGAGTCCGAAGAAATCAGCTCTAGTAGGCGCGGCGAACGGTCGAAACGGCCTCGATCGATCGGACGAGGCGGACTAGGTGTTAACGACATGCATCGGCGGATTTTCTGATCGGAGTCCGAAGAAATCAGCTCTAGTAGGCGCGGCGAACGGTCGAAACGGCCTCGGTGGGTCGGATCGATCGGGAAAAGTTTGCTAAATCGTGTCTGGAGGGGAATCCGGGGTTCTCCTGACATATATAGAAGGGGTGGAGAATGGGTCCTGTCCTAGACTGTTTGGAGTTCTTTTTAGGATGATATTCAGTTGGTAAGTGGTAGACCCGAATCCGACCTCGGCGTTTGGGTACTGGCAAGGTGTGTTGGTTTCGGCTTTCGCATCTTGGGTCGCTTTCGTCAACCTCATGCAGCGAGGTCGCGGTCCGCTTCGTCTCTTTGTAGTCGAATGGCCTTTAAGCGACCAACCTTAAAATCGTGATCCTCTGCCCGTTGCGGGTTATGTTCACAAAAAATTTGCAACCACTCAATTCGTTCCGAGCGACAAATATTGTTGAATCTCGAATCACCGTGTCGTTATATTCACATGTATAGCGAAGGGTCGAGATGGAATGTGTATAAGAAATTAGTTGATAGCCGGGGGTTCGTATTATATATGGACGCCTTGGCGAGGGATTGTTTCTAGAAACTTTCTCATTTTTGATCGGTGTTTTGTCCGAGATGATGATGATGTATATATAGCTTGAGTCTCATGCTGACTGGG
>NC_059508.1:36536819-36539319 GCF_914767665.1 Harmonia axyridis
GAGCCGGCCGCCTATGTCGGCGTTTGTGGTTGGGCGAAGTTCCTTGACGGAACGAGGAGCCGGCTGCTTATGCTGACGTTCGTGGTTGGGCGAAGTCTTGTGATATCCTCGAAACGAGGAGCCGGCCGCACGTGTGTGCAGCCTTCGTTGTAGGTCCATGTTTAGAGATGCTCACGAAATGAGGAGCCGGCCGCTTATGTCGGCGTTTGTGGTTGGGCGAAGTTCCTTGATGGAACGAGGAGCCGGCTGCTTATGCTGACGTTCGTAGTTGGGCGAAGTCTCGTGATGTGCTCGGAATAAGGATTCGAAGCGCTTGGATTGCCGCGTTCGTGGCTGGGCGAAGTTTCGTGTTTGGCACGGAACGAGGAGCCGGCTGCAGGTTTTAAAGATTCTCGCCCGAAATCGATCAGTCGTTACCGTTGTCTACGGACTTCGGTAGGACGATCTATTCCAGGGACGAAGACGTCGACGTTGTGCGACGCCCGTTACATTAGCGTTTTTATGCTCTTTCGGGATTGTCTGCGACGTTTGTCTCCGTCCGAATTTTTTACGATAATTGTCACTAGATTAGTACGCAAACTAGTTGAACCGAAGATTTTGCGCCGATCGACTGACGTATTGACCCTTCAGTGGGTCGTCTCAGTCATTGGAATGTCATTCTCGAGGAGGTTCGCAGTTGGCGTCTCGTATTTCGAGGGAAAGTCCATTGCGACTAGTACCGAGAAATCGAACATAAAAGATTACCCTGAACGGTGGATCACTTGGCTCGTGGGTCGATGAAGAACGCAGCTAATTGCGCGTCAACATGCGAACTGCAGGACACATGAACATCGACATTTCGAACGCACATTGCGGTCCTCGGACACTGTCCTCGGACCACTCCTGACTGAGGGTCGGTTCCATTACAAAGACTGCCCGGCCAGACGTTATGGCTTGACGAAGTGACGACGTAAAGGTCGTCTAACGTTGATCCTGTACCGAAGGTCATTTGGGCGAGTTGGACGGTTTGCCGCGTGACGATCAACGTTCTGTCGTTTCGACGCCTCGTGTGTTGGAATGATGAGGAGTTGTTTTCGTAACGCGCCGTCTTGAATTGCGAAAGCATATATTGTGGTGTCGTGGTATTGCTCGATCTGCGCCCATGACTGTAGACATGCGATCGTCGTGTCCGAGAAATCTGAACGACGTCCGATCGCTTTAATGTGCCAGTTGTCGCGCGTTGCGGATGAGCTTTCATGAGCGCACCCCCGAAACACCGAAGCACTTTGCTTGGATTCGCATGATCCGCCATACGGAGCAGGAGATAATAGACGCCTTTGAGTAGGCTAACTCCCTCGCGTAAGGTACGTGATTTTATGAGCCGCCAAAGGTTAGTTTCGGAACGTTTCGATGATTTGAACATACGACCTCAGGACAGGTGAGACTACCCGCTGAATTTAAGCATATTATTAAGCGGAGGAAAAGAAACTAACTAGGATTCCCTTAGTAGCGGCGAGCGAACAGGGATTAGCCCAGCACTGAATCCCGCGATCGTAACCGGTCGCCGGGAGATGTGGTGTTTGGAAGGATCCATTATCTGGCGAGTTCGCGGCGCGTTCAAGTCCATCTTGAATGGGGCCATCGCCCATAGAGGGTGCCAGGCCCGTAGCGACCGCTGCGGCTTGCTAGAGGATCTCTTCTTAGAGTCGGGTTGCTTGAGAGTGCAGCCCTAAGTGGGTGGTAAACTCCATCTAAGGCTAAATATAACCACGAGACCGATAGCGAACAAGTACCGTGAGGGAAAGTTGAAAAGAACTTTGAAGAGAGAGTTCAAGAGTACGTGAAACCGTTCAGGGGTAAACCTGAGAAACCCGAAAGGTCGAATGGGGAGATTCATTCGCGCCTGTTGTTGGGATTTACTGACTGTGGAAACGGCGACGTTCGCGTTGGCTGTTCCCTTCGGTTCATCTCCGGCTTCGGACGCGTGCACTTCTCCCCTAGTAGGTCGTCGCGATCCGTTGGGTGCTGTTCTACGGTCTCGAGTGTAGCCCGTGAGCTCGGATTTTCCGATGTTTACGGACACTGGGTTTCCGAACAGCTCGCTCGACGGTTTACTGATGGCGGGAGGCCGCGACTTAGTTCGCGTCCGGCCCGTGGCAAGTATGTGAATTGTGATGGCGATCGGACCTAGTGCCGATTCCGTCCGTTTGCGACTGTTCGCCGCGGTGTTCTTGGACAGACCTCTTGAAACGCCGATCAGCGACGCTATTGCTTTGGGTACTTTCAGGACCCGTCTTGAAACACGGACCAAGGAGTCTAGCGTGTGCGCGAGTCATTGGGAATCACTAAACCTAAAGGCGCAATGAAAGTAACGGTTCACTTTATGTGAACTAAGGGAAGATGGTCGGTCTCCATGACTGACCCGCATTCCCGGGGCGCCTCATTCTCATTGCGAGAGGAGGCGCACCAAGAGCGTACACGCTGGGACCCGAAAGATGGTGAACTATGCCTGGTCAGGACG
>NC_059508.1:36544319-36551819 GCF_914767665.1 Harmonia axyridis
TCTCTCTAACTATCCTGGTTCAAAAGTTGTATCGGAACATTTTCACGTCGAAAATATATCTCTAAGTCCAGACCGATGCACCACGTAATCTCGGGCAGACCGATGCACAACGTAAATGACGATCGGGACCGGGGCGATCGGTCGTATCTGACACCGCCGGCTCGGTTCTAACATCGTCAATGAGTCGGGGTTGAAAAAAAGGACGTGAACATTATTCCTTATAAAAACCAAACCCGACCATGGATTTTGATTCTGATTGTTGATTATCGCTATTAGAACACATTAGGAGGCAACCAAATCAAATTTGAGAAAATTCCACGATCAGAAAATTTTTTTCGAAAAAAAAAAAAAAATTCGAGGACACCTCGGTCATGGCAAGTTATTTTCCACAATCCATTCCCCAATCGACGTACATCACAGAAAAAATCATCTCTCTAACTATCCTGGTTCAAAAGTTGTATCGGAACATTTTCACGTCGAAAATATATCTCTAAGTCCAGACCGATGCACCACGTAATCTCGGGCAGACCGATGCACAACGTAAATGACGATCGGGACCGGGGCGATCGGTCGTATCTGACACCGCCGGCTCGGTTCTAACATCGTCAATGAGTCGGGGTTGAAAAAAAGGACGTGAACATTTTTCCTTATAAAAATCAAACCCGATCATGGATTTTGATTCTGATTGTTGATTATCGCTATTAGAACATATAAGGAGGCAACCAAATCAAATTTGAGAAAATTCCACGATCAGAAAATTTTTTTCGAAAAAAAAAAAAAATCGTAATCACCTCGGTCATGGCGAGTTATTTTCCGTATTTCATTCCACAATCAACGTACAACATAGAAGAAATCATCTCTCTAACTATCCTGGTTCAAAAGTTGTATCGGAACATTTCACGTCGTAATATCTCGCCAAGTCCAGACCTCGGCGATAGGTAGTATCTGACACCGTCCGCTCGGGACTGACATCGACTTGGACTCGGGCTGATGATGGGGAGGCGTTTAAGGACGTGAACATTTTTCCTTATAAAAATTAAAGTCGACAATGAATATTGATTCTGATTACTGATTTACGCTTTAAAAACACATTAGAAGGCAACCAAATCGAATTTGAGGAAATTCCACGATCAGAAAATTTTTTTCGAAAAAAAAAAAAATCCGAAAAATATTTTTCGATTCCTATTACTGATTTACTCTTTTAGAACACATTAGGAGGCAACCAAATCAAATTTGAGAAAATTCCACAATCAGAAAATTTTTTTCGAAAAAAAAAAAAATTCGAGGACACCTCGGTCATGGCAAGTTATTTTCCACAATCCATTCCCCAATCGACGTACATCACAGAAAAAATCATCTCTCTAACTATCCTGGTTCAAAAGTTGTATCGGAACATTTTCACGTCGAAAATATATCTCTAAGTCCAGACCGATGCACAACGTAAACTAGGGCTGAACCGATGCACCACGTAATATCGGGCAGACCGATGCAGAACGTAAACTCGATCATACCGATGCTTCACGTAATCTCGATCTTACCGATGCACCACGTAAACAAGGGCAGACCGATGCAGAACGTAAAGTAGATCTTACCGATGCACCCCGTAATCTCGATCTTACCGATGCACCACGTAATCTCCATCTTACCGATGCACCACGTGAACTGGATCTTACCGATGCAGAACGTGAATTGGATCTTACCGATGCACCACGTAAACTCGATCATACCGATGCACCACGTAATCTCGGGCAGACCGATGCACAACGTGAATGACGATCGGGACCGGGGCGATCGGTCGTATCTGACACCGCCGGCTCGGTTCTAACATCGTCAATGAGTCGGGGTTGAAAAAAAGGACGTGAACATTTTTCCTTATAAAAATCAAACCCGATCATGGATTTTGATTCTGATTGTTGATTATCGCTATTAGAACATATAAGGAGGCAACCAAATCAAATTTGAGAAAATTCCACGATCAGAAAATTTTTTTCGAAAAAAAAAAAAAAATCGTAATCACCTCGGTCATGGCGAGTTATTTTCCGTATTTCATTCCACAATCAACGTACAACATAGAAGAAATCATCTCTCTAACTATCCTGGTTCAAAAGTTGTATCGGAACATTTCACGTCGTAATATCTCGCCAAGTCCAGACCTCGGCGATAGGTAGTATCTGACACCGTCCGCTCGGGACTGACATCGACTTGGACTCGGGCTGATGATGGGGAGGCGTTTAAGGACGTGAACATTTTTCCTTATAAAAATTAAAGTCGACAATGAATATTGATTCTGATTACTGATTTACGCTTTAAAAACACATTAGAAGGCAACCAAATCGAATTTGAGGAAATTCCACGATCAGAAAATTTTTTTCGAAAAAAAAAAAAATCCGAAAAATATTTTTCGATTCCTATTACTGATTTACTCTTTTAGAACACATTAGGAGGCAACCAAATCAAATTTGAGAAAATTCCACAATCAGAAAATTTTTTTCGAAAAAAAAAAAAATTCGAGGACACCTCGGTCATGGCAAGTTATTTTCCACAATCCATTCCCCAATCGACGTACATCACAGAAAAAATCATCTCTCTAACTATCCTGGTTCAAAAGTTGTATCGGAACATTTTCACGTCGAAAATATATCTCTAAGTCCAGACCGATGCACAACGTAAACTAGGGCTGAACCGATGCACCACGTAATATCGGGCAGACCGATGCAGAACGTAAACTCGATCATACCGATGCTTCACGTAATCTCGATCTTACCGATGCACCACGTAAACAAGGGCAGACCGATGCAGAACGTAAAGTAGATCTTACCGATGCACCACGTAATCTCGATCTTACCGATGCACCACGTAATCTCCATCTTACCGATGCACCACGTGAACTGGATCTTACCGATGCAGAACGTGAATTGGATCTTACCGATGCACCACGTAAACTCGATCTTACCGATGCACCACGTAATCTCAATCTTACCGATGCACCACGTGAACTGGATCTTACCGATGCAGAACGTGAATTGGATCTTACCGATGCACCACGTAAACTCGATCTTACCGATGCACCACGTAATCTCAATCTTACCGATGCACCACGTGAACTGGATCTTACCGATGCAGAACGTGAATTGGATCTTACCGATGCACCACGTAAACTCGATCTTACCGATGCACCACGTAATCTCAATCTCACCGATGCACCACGTGAACTGGATCTTACCGATGCAGAACGTGAATTGGATCTTACCGATGCACCACGTAAACTCGATCTTACCGATGCACCACGTAATCTCGATCTTACCGATGCACCACGTAATCTCAATCTTACCGATGCATCACGTAATCTCGATCTTACCGATGCAGAACGTAAACTCGATCATACCGATGCACCACGTTATCTCGGCAGACCGATGCAGAACGTAAAAAAAAAGCTTACAGCACGCGGTGTTCCCAAGCGGTCACCCATCCAAGTACTAACCGCGCCCGACGCTGCTTGGCTTCAGTGTTCTGACGAGAACTGGCAATTTCAGCGTGGTATGGCCGTAAACAACATATATTGCGATATTTTCTATGATATCTCACTTTTTGGGAGCGGAAAGGACGTGAACGTTTTTCCTCATAAAAAATGAAATAACTTTTGGATATTAATTCTGATTGTTGATTTAAGCTTTAAGAACACATTAGGACATATCTCAATGAAATTTGAGGGATTTCCGAAATCGAAAAATATTTTTCGAAAAAAAAAAAAAATCCCAGAAGACCTCGGTCATCTCAAGTTTATTTCCATATTCTATTACACAATCAACGTACATCACAAAAGGAACCATCTCTCTAACTATCACAGTTAAATTTTTGTATCGGAACATTTCACGTCGGAATATCTCGCTAAGTCCAGACCGGGGAGATCGGTCGCATCTGACACCGTCCGCTCCGGTCTAACATCGTCTTGGAGTCGGGGTAACGATGGAGAGGCGTTTAAGGACGTGAACATTTTTCCTTATAAAAATTAAAGTCGACAATGAATATTGATTCTGATTACTGATTTACTCTTTTAGAACACATTAGAAGGCAACGCAATCAGATTTGAGGAAATTTCAAGATCAGAAAATTTTTTTCGAAAAAAAAAAAAATTCAAGAACACCTGGGTCATGGCAAGTTATTTCCCACAATCCATTCCACAATCAACGTACAACATAGAAGAAATCATCTCTCTAACTATCCTGGTTCAAAAGTTGTATCGGAACATTTCACGTCGAAATACCTCGCCAAGTCCAGACCGGGGCGATAGGTAGTATCTGACACCGTCCGCTCGGGACTGACATCGACTTGGACTCGGGCTAATGATGGGGAGGCGTTTAAGGACGTGAACATTTTTCCTTATAAAAATTAAAGTCGACAATGAATATTGATTCTGATTACTGATTTACGCTTTAAAAACACATTAGAAGGCAACCAAATCAAATTTGAGGAAATTCCAAAATCAGAAAATTTTTTTTCAAAAAAAAAAAAATCCGAAAAATATTTTTCGATTCTGATTACTGATTTACTCTTTTAGAACACATTAGAAGGCAACGAAATCAAATTTGAGTAAAATCCAAAATCAGAAAATATTTTTCGAAAAAAAAAAAAAATTCGAGAACACCTCGGTCATGGCAAGTTATTTTCCACAATCCATTCCCCAATCAACGTACATCCCAGAAAAAATCATCTCTCTAACTATCCTGGTTCAAAAGTTGTATCGGAACATTTTCACGTCGAAAATATATCTCTAAGTCCAGACCGATGCAGAACGTAAACTCGATCATACCGATGCTTCACGTAATCTCGATCTTACCGATGCACAACGTAAACTAGATCACACCGATGCAGAACGTAAACTCGATCTCACCGATGCACCACGTGAACTGGATCTTACCGATGCAGAACGTGAATTGGATCTTACCGATGCACCACGTAAACTCGATCTTACCGATGCACCACGTAATCTCGATCTTACCGATGCACCACGTGAACTGGATCTTACCGATGCAGAACGTGAACTCGATCTTACCGATGCACCACGTAAACTAGGGCTGACCGATGCATCACGTAAACGACGATCGAGAGGCGCGAAAGGACGTGAACGTTTTTCATTATAAAAATTGAAATAAATGATAAATAATGATTCTGATTGTTGATTATCGTTTTTAATATGCATTAGTAGGCAACCAAATGAAATTTGAGGAAATTCCGATAACAGAAAATTTTTTCGAAAAAAAAAAAAATTCATGAAATCCTCGGTCATCGCAAAATATTTACCATATTCTGTTCGATAATCAACGTATATTTAAGAAGGAATCATATCTGTATCTATCTTGGTTCAAATTTTGTATCGGAACATTTTGACCAAAGTCCGAGCTTCGGCCGAAACAGACACCGCTGACCTGGCCTATCGATCGACCGAGAGTCGGGGATAGAGCGTAAGTGTTGTCTGGAGGGGAACCCTGTGCTCTCCTGACATATATAGGGAAGGTGGTCGCGTTGGGCGATGCAGAACGTTTGGATCGGGAATTATATTTTTGGTTCAGCTATTGGAATATGGTTTATTGTTGGTATATATTGGCGAAATAACGTTCTTACTGACTGGGGATATTCATAAAAATGAGTCCGGAGATTTTCAGATCGAAGTCCGAGTGATCCGACTTGGAAGGCGTGTTGGGTGGGTCGAGATGGCTTAGATCGATCAGACGAGGCGGGCTAAGTGTTGACGTCATGCATCGGTCCATTTTCAGATTGAGTCCGAGTAATCCGACTTTGAAAGAGTGTTGGGTGCGTCGAGACTGTTTAGATAGATCGGACGAGGCGGACTAGGTGTTAACGACATGCATCGGTATATTTTCTGATCGGAGTCCGAAGAAATCGGCCCTAGTAGGCGCAGCGGACGGTCGAGACGGCCTCGGTGGGTCGGATCGATCGGGAAAAGTTTGCTAAATCGTGTCTGGAGGGGAACCTTGGGTTCTCCTGACATATATAGGGGATAAGGTTTGGGTGAACGATTCTTCACGTAAAAGTTGAGTAATTTATTTTTCGATAAGCTTTTGGATATTGATGAGAAGTATATGTATATCTTCGATTAAAAGAATTCTTACCGTCTCGATGTATATTATATTAGATATATAAGAAATAGTTAACGTGATGCATCGGCCGATTTCCGGATCGGAGTTCGAGAGATGCGACTTTCGATGCGCGATGGGTGGATCGAGACGGCCTAGATCGATCGGACGAGGCGGACTAGGTGTTAACGACATGCATCGGCGGATTTTCTGATCGGAGTCCGAAGAAATCAGCTCTAGTAGGCGCGGCGAACGGTCGAAACGGCCTCGATCGATCGGACGAGGCGGACTAGGTGTTAACGACATGCATCGGCGGATTTTCTGATCGGAGTCCGAAGAAATCAGCTCTAGTAGGCGCGGCGAACGGTCGAAACGGCCTCGGTGGGTCGGATCGATCGGGAAAAGTTTGCTAAATCGTGTCTGGAGGGGAATCCGGGGTTCTCCTGACATATATAGAAGGGGTGGAGAATGGGTCCTGTCCTAGACTGTTTGGAGTTCTTTTTAGGATGATATTCAGTTGGTAAGTGGTAGACCCGAATCCGACCTCGGCGTTTGGGTACTGGCAAGGTGTGTTGGTTTCGGCTTTCGCATCTTGGGTCGCTTTCGTCAACCTCATGCAGCGAGGTCGCGGTCCGCTTCGTCTCTTTGTAGTCGAATGGCCTTTAAGCGACCAACCTTAAAATCGTGATCCTCTGCCCGTTGCGGGTTATGTTCACAAAAAATTTGCAACCACTCAATTCGTTCCGAGCGACAAATATTGTTGAATCTCGAATCACCGTGTCGTTATATTCACATGTATAGCGAAGGGTCGAGATGGAATGTGTATAAGAAATTAGTTGATAGCCGGGGGTTCGTATTATATATGGACGCCTTGGCGAGGGATTGTTTCTAGAAACTTTCTCATTTTTGATCGGTGTTTTGTCCGAGATGATGATGATGTATATATAGCTTGAGTCTCATGCTGACTGGGGGCTGTTACGTCGTTTCGTCGAGGACTTGCACTTACTGATGTGCGGCGCTAGTCGAAGTCAATCGACATGGCTAGTGCCACATGACGAGAGGCGAACGGGTTTGGCCATACCGGCAATCTCGTGGACCGATCGTATAAGCACGCAGTTCCCTGGTTGATCCTGCCAGTAGTCATATGCTTGTCTCAAAGATTAAGCCATGCATGTCTCAGTACAAGCCAAATTAAGGTGAAACCGCGAAAGGCTCATTAAATCAGTTATGGTTCCTTAGATCGTACCCACATTTACTTGGATAACTGTGGTAATTCTAGAGCTAATACATGCAAATAGAGCTCCGACCGGGAACGGAAGGAGCGCTTTTATTAGATCAAAACCAATAGGTGGCGGGTTCGCTCGTCATCGTACAATTTGGTGACTCTGAATAACTTTAAGCTGAT
>NC_059508.1:36559780-36567280 GCF_914767665.1 Harmonia axyridis
GATCGTAACTTGTTGGATACAAATGTATCCGATGTATGTACGTCGTCCCTCTCTGATCTACGGTACGTGGACCGACCCAAGATGCACACGATAATTTTAGCTGACTTCATGCCGAAAAGTCGGTTCACGTCATGCATCGGTATCTTAAATCGCGCCGTAAAGTCGTTCACGTCATGCATCGGTATCTTAAATCGCGCCGAAAAGTCGGCTCACGTCATGCATCGGCGTCTTTTTTTTGTGCCACCGATGCATGACGTGAACGACTTTTCGGCTCGATTTAAGATACCGATGCATGACGTGAACGACTTTACGGCGCGATTTAAGATACCGATGCATGACGTGAACGACTTTTCGGCGCGATTTAAGATACCGATGCATGACGTGAACGACTTTACGGCGCGATTTAAAGCTATACCGATGCATGACGTAAACAAGATCACACCGATGCAGCACGTTAACATTAAAGCCCGCCTAATCCGATCGATGGAGGCCGTCTCGAGTGTCCAACTTGCTCACAAGAGCCGAGAAACAAACCGATGCATCACGTAGACAAGATCGTACCGAATGTTAACACAATCCAAAAGGAAATAATCTTAGATGAATATCGATTCTGATTATTGATTTTTCTTTCGCGATATTGATAGAAGACATCTGAATGAATTTCGAATTAATTCCGAAATCAAAAAAATATTTTCAATAAATTTTTTTTCTAGAGTACCTCGGTCTTTTCTATTTTTTTTCCAAGTTTCGTACGTCAATCAACATACATCCCAGAAAAAATCATCTCTCTAACTATCCTGGTTCAAAAGTTGTATCGGAACTTTTCACGTCGAAAAAGAACATAGGCGAAAAAGGACGTGAACATTATTCCTTATAAAAATCAAACCCGACCATGGATTTTGATTCTGATTGTTGATTATCGCTATTAGAACACATTAGGAGGCAACCAAATCAAATTTGAGAAAATTCCACAATCAGAAAATTTTTTTCGAAAAAAAAAAAAAAATTCGAGAACACCTCGGTCATGGCAAGTTATTTCCCACAATCCATTCCCCAATCAACGTACATCCCAGAAAAAATCATCTCTCTAACTATCCTAGTTCAAAAGTTGTATCGGAACATTTTCACGTCGAAAATATATCTCTAAGTCCAGACCGATGCACCACGTAATCTCGGGCAGACCGATGCACAACGTAAATGACGATCGGGACCGGGGCGATCGGTCGTATCTGACACCGCCGGCTCGGTTCTAACATCGTCAATGAGTCGGGGTTGTAAAAAAGGACGTGAACATTTTTCCTTATAAAAATCAAACCCGACCATGGATTTTGATTCTGATTGTTGATTATCGCTACTAGAACATATAAGGAGGCAACCAAATCAAATTTGAGAAAATTCCACGATCAGAAAATTTTTTTCGAAAAAAAAAAAAAATCGTAATCACCTCGGTCATGGCGAGTTATTTTCCGTATTTCATTCCACAATCAACGTACAACATAGAAGAAATCATCTCTCTAACTATCCTGGTTCAAAAGTTGTATCGGAACATTTCACGTCGTAATATCTCGCCAAGTCCAGACCTCGGCGATAGGTAGTATCTGACACCGTCCGCTCGGGACTGACATCGACTTGGACTCGGGCTGATGATGGGGAGGCGTTTAAGGACGTGAACATTTTTCCTTATAAAAATTAAAGTCGACAATGAATATTGATTCTGATTACTGATTTACGCTTTAAAAACACATTAGAAGGCAACCAAATCGAATTTGAGGAAATTCCACGATCAGAAAATTTTTTTCGAAAAAAAAAAAAATCCGAAAAATATTTTTCGATTCCGATTACTGATTTACTCTTTTAGAACACATTAGGAGGCAACCAAATCAAATTTGAGAAAATTCCACAATCAGAAAATTTTTTTCGAAAAAAAAAAAAATTCGAGGACACCTCGGTCATGGCAAGTTATTTCCCACAATCCATTCCCCGATCCACGTACATCCCAGAAAAAATCATCTCTCTAACTATCCTGGTTCAAAAGTTGTATCGGAACATTTTCACGTCGAAAATATATCTCTAAGTCCAAACCGATGCACCACGTAAACTAGGGCAGACCGATGCACCACGTAATATCGGGCAGACCGATGCAGAACGTAAACTCGATCATACCGATGCTTCACGTAATCTCGATCTTACCGATGCACCACGTAAACAAGGGCAGACCGATGCAGAACGTAAAGTAGATCTTACCGATGCACCACGTAATCTCGATCTTACCGATGCACCACGTAATCTCCATCTTACCGATGCACCACGTGAACTGGATCTTACCGATGCAGAACGTGAATTGGATCTTACCGATGCAGAACGTGAATTGGATCTTACCGATGCACCACGTAAACTCGATCATACCGATGCACCACGTAATCTCGGGCAGACCGATGCACAACGTAAATGACGATCGGGACCGGGGCGATCGGTCGTATCTGACACCGCCGGCTCGGTTCTAACATCGTCAATGAGTCGGGGTTGTAAAAAAGGACGTGAACATTTTTCCTTATAAAAATCAAACCCGACCATGGATTTTGATTCTGATTGTTGATTATCGCTACTAGAACATATAAGGAGGCAACCAAATCAAATTTGAGAAAATTCCACGATCAGAAAATTTTTTTCGAAAAAAAAAAAAAATCGTAATCACCTCGGTCATGGCGAGTTATTTTCCGTATTTCATTCCACAATCAACGTACAACATAGAAGAAATCATCTCTCTAACTATCCTGGTTCAAAAGTTGTATCGGAACATTTCACGTCGTAATATCTCGCCAAGTCCAGACCTCGGCGATAGGTAGTATCTGACACCGTCCGCTCGGGACTGACATCGACTTGGACTCGGGCTGATGATGGGGAGGCGTTTAAGGACGTGAACATTTTTCCTTATAAAAATTAAAGTCGACAATGAATATTGATTCTGATTACTGATTTACGCTTTAAAAACACATTAGAAGGCAACCAAATCGAATTTGAGGAAATTCCACGATCAGAAAATTTTTTTCGAAAAAAAAAAAAATCCGAAAAATATTTTTCGATTCCGATTACTGATTTACTCTTTTAGAACACATTAGGAGGCAACCAAATCAAATTTGAGAAAATTCCACAATCAGAAAATTTTTTTCGAAAAAAAAAAAAATTCGAGGACACCTCGGTCATGGCAAGTTATTTCCCACAATCCATTCCCCGATCCACGTACATCCCAGAAAAAATCATCTCTCTAACTATCCTGGTTCAAAAGTTGTATCGGAACATTTTCACGTCGAAAATATATCTCTAAGTCCAAACCGATGCACCACGTAAACTAGGGCAGACCGATGCACCACGTAATATCGGGCAGACCGATGCAGAACGTAAACTCGATCATACCGATGCTTCACGTAATCTCGATCTTACCGATGCACCACGTAAACAAGGGCAGACCGATGCAGAACGTAAAGTAGATCTTACCGATGCACCACGTAATCTCGATCTTACCGATGCACCACGTAATCTCCATCTTACCGATGCACCACGTGAACTGGATCTTACCGATGCACCACGTAATCTCAATCTTACCGATGCACCACGTGAACTGGATCTTACCGATGCAGAACGTGAATTGGATCTTACCGATGCACCACGTAAACTCGATCTTACCGATGCACCACGTAATCTCGATCTTACCGATGCACCACGTGAACTGGATCTTACCGATGCAGAACGTGAATTGGATCTTACCGATGCACCACGTAAACTCGATCTTACCGATGCACCACGTAATCTCAATCTTACCGATGCACCACGTGAACTGGATCTTACCGATGCAGAACGTGAATTGGATCTTACCGATGCACCACGTAAACTCGATCTTACCGATGCACCACGTAATCTCAATCTTACCGATGCACCACGTGAACTGGATCTTACCGATGCAGAACGTGAATTGGATCTTACCGATGCACCACGTAAACTCGATCTTACCGATGCACCACGTAATCTCGATCTTACCGATGCACCACGTGAACTGGATCTTACCGATGCAGAACGTGAATTGGATCTTACCGATGCACCACGTAAACTCGATCTTACCGATGCACCACGTAATCTCAATCTTACCGATGCATCACGTAATCTCGATCTTACCGATGCAGAACGTAAACTCGATCATACCGATGCACCACGTTATCTCGGCAGACCGATGCAGAACGTAAAAAAAAAGCTTACAGCACGCGGTGTTCCCAAGCGGTCACCCATCCAAGTACTAACCGCGCCCGACGCTGCTTGGCTTCAGTGTTCTGACGAGAACTGGCAATTTCAGCGTGGTATGGCCGTAAACAACAAATATAGCGATATTTTCTATGATATCTCACTTTTTGGGAGCGGAAAGGACGTGAACGTTTTTCCTTATAAAAAATGAAATAACTTTTGGATATTAATTCTGATTGTTGATTTAAGTTTTAAGAACACATTAGGACATATCTCAATGAAATTTGAGGGATTTCCGAAATCGAAAAATATTTTTCGAAAAAAAAAAAAAATCCCAGAAGACCTCGGTCATCTCAAGTTTATTTCCATATTCTATTACACAATCAACGTACATCACAAAAGGAACCATCTCTCTAACTATCACAGTTAAATTTTTGTATCGGAACATTTCACGTCGGAATATCTCGCTAAGTCCAGACCGGGGAGATCGGTCGCATTTGACACCGTCCGCTCCGGTCTAACATCGTCTTGGAGTCGGGGGTAACGATGGAGAGGCGTTTAAGGACGTGAACATTTTTCCTTATAAAAATTAAAGTCGACAATGAATATTGATTCTGATTACTGATTTACTCTTTTAGTACACATTAGAAGGCAACGCAATCAGATTTGAGGAAATTTCAAGATCAGAAAATTTTTTTCGAAAAAAAAAAAAATTCAAGAACACCTGGGTCATGGCAAGTTATTTCCCACAATCCATTCCACAATCAACGTACAACATAGAAGAAATCATCTCTCTAACTATCCTGGTTCAAAAGTTGTATCGGAACATTTCACGTCGAAATACCTCGCCAAGTCCAGACCGGGGCGATAGGTAGTATCTGACACCGTCCGCTCGGGACTGACATCGACTTGGACTCGGGCTAATGATGGGGAGGCGTTTAAGGACGTGAACATTTTTCCTTATAAAAATTAAAGTCGACAATGAATATTGATTCTGATTACTGATTTACGCTTTAAAAACACATTAGAAGGCAACCAAATCAAATTTGAGGAAATTCCAAAATCAGAAAATTTTTTTTCAAAAAAAAAAAAATCCGAAAAATATTTTTCGATTCTGATTACTGATTTACTCTTTTAGAACACATTAGAAGGCAACGAAATCAAATTTGAGTGAAATCCAAAATCAGAAAATATTTTTCGAAAAAAAAAAAAAATTCGAGAACACCTCGGTCATGGCAAGTTATTTTCCACAATCCATTCCCCAATCAACGTACATCCCAGAAAAAATCATCTCTCTAACTATCCTGGTTCAAAAGTTGTATCGGAACATTTTCACGTCGAAAATATATCTCAGAGTCCAGACCGATGCAGAACGTAAACTCGATCATACCGATGCTTCACGTAATCTCGATCTTACCGATGCACAACGTAAACTAGATCACACCGATGCAGAACGTAAACTCGATCATACCGATGCACCACGTAAACTCAGGCAGACCGATGCAGAACGTGAACTCGATCTTACCGATGCACCACGTAATCTCGATCTTACCGATGCACCACGTAAACTCGGGCAGACCGATGCAGAACGTGAACTCGATCTTACCGATGCACCACGTAAACTAGGGCTGACCGATGCATCACGTAAACGACGATCGAGAGGCGCGAAAGGACGTGAACGTTTTTCATTATAAAAATTGAAATAAATGATAAATAATGATTCTGATTGTTGGTTATCATTTTTAATAAGCATTAGGAGGCAACCAAATGAAATTTGAGGAAATTCCGATAATAGAAAATTTTTTCGAAAAAAAAAAAAAATTCATGAAATCCTCGGTCATCGCAAAATATTTACCATATTCTGTTCGATAATCAACGTATATTTAAGAAGGAATCATATCTGTATCTATCTTGGTTCAAATTTTGTATCGGAACATTTTGACCAAAGTCCGAGCTTCGGCCGAAACAGACACCGCTGACCTGGCCTATCGATCGACCGAGAGTCGGGGATAGAGCGTAAGTGTTGTCTGGGGGGGAACCCTGTGCTCTCCTGACATATATAGGGAAGGTGGTCGCGTTGGGCGATGCAGAACGTTTGGATCGGGAATTATATTTTTGGTTCAGCTATTGGAATATGGTTTATTGTTGGTATATATTGGCGAAATAACGTTCTTACTGACTGGGGATATTCATAAAAATGAGTCCGGAGATTTTCAGATCGAAGTCCGAGTGATCCGACTTGGAAGGCGTGTTGGGTGGGTCGAGATGGCTTAGATAGATCAGACGAGGCGGGCTAAGTGTTGACGTCATGCATCGGTCCATTTTCAGATTGAGTCCGAGTAATCCGACTTTGAAAGAGTGTTGGGTGCGTCGAGACTGTTTAGATAGATCGGACGAGGCGGACTAGGTGTTAACGACATGCATCGGTATATTTTCTGATCGGAGTCCGAAGAAATCGGCCCTAGTAGGCGCAGCGGACGGTCGAGACGGCCTCGGTGGGTCGGATCGATCGGGAAAAGTTTGCTAAATCGTGTCTGGAGGGGAACCTTGGGTTCTCCTGACATATATAGGGGATAAGGTTTGGGTGAACGATTCTTCACGTAAAAGTTGAGTAATTTATTTTTCGATAAGCTTTTGGATATTGATGAGAAGTATATGTATATCTTCGATTAAAAGAATTCTTACCGTCTCCATGTATATTATATTAGATATATAAGAAATAGTTAACGTGATGCATCGGCCGATTTCCGGATCGGAGTTCGAGAGATGCGACTTTCGATGCGCGATGGGTGGTTCGAGACGGCCTAGATCGATCGGACGAGGCGGACTAGGTGTTAACGACATGCATCGGCGGATTTTCTGATCGGAGTCCGAAGAAATCAGCTCTAGTAGGCGCGGCGAACGGTCGAAACGGCCTCGATCGATCGGACGAGGCGGACTAGGTGTTAACGACATGCATCGGCGGATTTTCTGATCGGAGTCCGAAGAAATCAGCTCTAGTAGGCGCGGCGAACGGTCGAAACGGCCTCGGTGGGTCGGATCGATCGGGAAAAGTTTGCTAAATCGTGTCTGGAGGGGAATCCGGGGTTCTCCTGACATATATAGAAGGGGTGGAGAATGGGTCCTGTCCTAGACTGTTTGGAGTTCTTTTTAGGATGATATTCAGTTGGTAAGTGGTAGACCCGAATCCGACCTCGGCGTTTGGGTACTGGCAAGGTGTGTTGGTTTCGGCTTTCGCATCTTGGGTCGCTTTCGTCAACCTCATGC
>NC_059508.1:36577280-36587280 GCF_914767665.1 Harmonia axyridis
TCGATTCTGATTATTGATTTTTCTTTCGCGATATTGATAGAAGACATCTGAATGAATTTCGAATTAATTCCGAAATCAAAAAAATATTTTCAATAAATTTTTTTTCTAGAGTACCTCGGTCTTTTCTATTTTTTTTCCAAGTTTCGTACGTCAATCAACATACATCCCAGAAAAAATCATCTCTCTAACTATCCTGGTTCAAAAGTTGTATCGGAACTTTTCACGTCGAAAAAGAACATAGGCGAAAAAGGACGTGAACATTATTCCTTATAAAAATCAAACCCGACCATGGATTTTGATTCTGATTGTTGATTATCGCTATTAGAACACATTAGGAGGCAACCAAATCAAATTTGAGAAAATTCCACAATCAGAAAATTTTTTTCGAAAAAAAAAAAAAAATTCGAGAACACCTCGGTCATGGCAAGTTATTTCCCACAATCCATTCCCCAATCAACGTACATCCCAGAAAAAATCATCTCTCTAACTATCCTAGTTCAAAAGTTGTATCGGAACATTTTCACGTCGAAAATATATCTCTAAGTCCAGACCGATGCACCACGTAATCTCGGGCAGACCGATGCACAACGTAAATGACGATCGGGACCGGGGCGATCGGTCGTATCTGACACCGCCGGCTCGGTTCTAACATCGTCAATGAGTCGGGGTTGTAAAAAAGGACGTGAACATTTTTCCTTATAAAAATCAAACCCGACCATGGATTTTGATTCTGATTGTTGATTATCGCTACTAGAACATATAAGGAGGCAACCAAATCAAATTTGAGAAAATTCCACGATCAGAAAATTTTTTTCGAAAAAAAAAAAAAATCGTAATCACCTCGGTCATGGCGAGTTATTTTCCGTATTTCATTCCACAATCAACGTACAACATAGAAGAAATCATCTCTCTAACTATCCTGGTTCAAAAGTTGTATCGGAACATTTCACGTCGTAATATCTCGCCAAGTCCAGACCTCGGCGATAGGTAGTATCTGACACCGTCCGCTCGGGACTGACATCGACTTGGACTCGGGCTGATGATGGGGAGGCGTTTAAGGACGTGAACATTTTTCCTTATAAAAATTAAAGTCGACAATGAATATTGATTCTGATTACTGATTTACGCTTTAAAAACACATTAGAAGGCAACCAAATCGAATTTGAGGAAATTCCACGATCAGAAAATTTTTTTCGAAAAAAAAAAAAATCCGAAAAAAATTTTTTGATTCCGATTACTGATTTACTCTTTTAGAACACATTAGGAGGCAACCAAATCAAATTTGAGAAAATTCCACAATCAGAAAATTTTTTTCGAAAAAAAAAAAAATTCGAGGACACCTCGGTCATGGCAAGTTATTTCCCACAATCCATTCCCCGATCCACGTACATCCCAGAAAAAATCATCTCTCTAACTATCCTGGTTCAAAAGTTGTATCGGAACATTTTCACGTCGAAAATATATCTCTAAGTCCAAACCGATGCACCACGTAAACTAGGGCAGACCGATGCACCACGTAATATCGGGCAGACCGATGCAGAACGTAAACTCGATCATACCGATGCTTCACGTAATCTCGATCTTACCGATGCACCACGTAAACAAGGGCAGACCGATGCAGAACGTAAAGTAGATCTTACCGATGCACCACGTAATCTCGATCTTACCGATGCACCACGTAATCTCCATCTTACCGATGCACCACGTGAACTGGATCTTACCGATGCAGAACGTGAATTGGATCTTACCGATGCAGAACGTGAATTGGATCTTACCGATGCACCACGTAAACTCGATCATACCGATGCACCACGTAATCTCGGGCAGACCGATGCACAACGTAAATGACGATCGGGACCGGGGCGATCGGTCGTATCTGACACCGCCGGCTCGGTTCTAACATCGTCAATGAGTCGGGGTTGTAAAAAAGGACGTGAACATTTTTCCTTATAAAAATCAAACCCGACCATGGATTTTGATTCTGATTGTTGATTATCGCTACTAGAACATATAAGGAGGCAACCAAATCAAATTTGAGAAAATTCCACGATCAGAAAATTTTTTTCGAAAAAAAAAAAAAATCGTAATCACCTCGGTCATGGCGAGTTATTTTCCGTATTTCATTCCACAATCAACGTACAACATAGAAGAAATCATCTCTCTAACTATCCTGGTTCAAAAGTTGTATCGGAACATTTCACGTCGTAATATCTCGCCAAGTCCAGACCTCGGCGATAGGTAGTATCTGACACCGTCCGCTCGGGACTGACATCGACTTGGACTCGGGCTGATGATGGGGAGGCGTTTAAGGACGTGAACATTTTTCCTTATAAAAATTAAAGTCGACAATGAATATTGATTCTGATTACTGATTTACGCTTTAAAAACACATTAGAAGGCAACCAAATCGAATTTGAGGAAATTCCACGATCAGAAAATTTTTTTCGAAAAAAAAAAAAATCCGAAAAATATTTTTCGATTCCGATTACTGATTTACTCTTTTAGAACACATTAGGAGGCAACCAAATCAAATTTGAGAAAATTCCACAATCAGAAAATTTTTTTCGAAAAAAAAAAAAATTCGAGGACACCTCGGTCATGGCAAGTTATTTCCCACAATCCATTCCCCGATCCACGTACATCCCAGAAAAAATCATCTCTCTAACTATCCTGGTTCAAAAGTTGTATCGGAACATTTTCACGTCGAAAATATATCTCTAAGTCCAAACCGATGCACCACGTAAACTAGGGCAGACCGATGCACCACGTAATATCGGGCAGACCGATGCAGAACGTAAACTCGATCATACCGATGCTTCACGTAATCTCGATCTTACCGATGCACCACGTAAACAAGGGCAGACCGATGCAGAACGTAAAGTAGATCTTACCGATGCACCACGTAATCTCGATCTTACCGATGCACCACGTAATCTCCATCTTACCGATGCACCACGTGAACTGGATCTTACCGATGCACCACGTAATCTCAATCTTACCGATGCACCACGTGAACTGGATCTTACCGATGCAGAACGTGAATTGGATCTTACCGATGCACCACGTAAACTCGATCTTACCGATGCACCACGTAATCTCGATCTTACCGATGCACCACGTGAACTGGATCTTACCGATGCAGAACGTGAATTGGATCTTACCGATGCACCACGTAAACTCGATCTTACCGATGCACCACGTAATCTCAATCTTACCGATGCACCACGTGAACTGGATCTTACCGATGCAGAACGTGAATTGGATCTTACCGATGCACCACGTAAACTCGATCTTACCGATGCACCACGTAATCTCAATCTTACCGATGCACCACGTGAACTGGATCTTACCGATGCAGAACGTGAATTCGATCTTACCGATGCACCACGTAAACTCGATCTTACCGATGCACCACGTAATCTCGATCTTACCGATGCACCACGTGAACTGGATCTTACCGATGCAGAACGTGAATTGGATCTTACCGATGCACCACGTAAACTCGATCTTACCGATGCACCACGTAATCTCAATCTTACCGATGCATCACGTAATCTCGATCTTACCGATGCAGAACGTAAACTCGATCATACCGATGCACCACGTTATCTCGGCAGACCGATGCAGAACGTAAAAAAAAAGCTTACAGCACGCGGTGTTCCCAAGCGGTCACCCATCCAAGTACTAACCGCGCCCGACGCTGCTTGGCTTCAGTGTTCTGACGAGAACTGGCAATTTCAGCGTGGTATGGCCGTAAACAACAAATATAGCGATATTTTCTATGATATCTCACTTTTTGGGAGCGGAAAGGACGTGAACGTTTTTCCTTATAAAAAATGAAATAACTTTTGGATATTAATTCTGATTGTTGATTTAAGTTTTAAGAACACATTAGGACATATCTCAATGAAATTTGAGGGATTTCCGAAATCGAAAAATATTTTTCGAAAAAAAAAAAAAATCCCAGAAGACCTCGGTCATCTCAAGTTTATTTCCATATTCTATTACACAATCAACGTACATCACAAAAGGAACCATCTCTCTAACTATCACAGTTAAATTTTTGTATCGGAACATTTCACGTCGGAATATCTCGCTAAGTCCAGACCGGGGAGATCGGTCGCATTTGACACCGTCCGCTCCGGTCTAACATCGTCTTGGAGTCGGGGTAACGATGGAGAGGCGTTTAAGGACGTGAACATTTTTCCTTATAAAAATTAAAGTCGACAATGAATATTGATTCTGATTACTGATTTACTCTTTTAGTACACATTAGAAGGCAACGCAATCAGATTTGAGGAAATTTCAAGATCAGAAAATTTTTTTCGAAAAAAAAAAAAATTCAAGAACACCTGGGTCATGGCAAGTTATTTCCCACAATCCATTCCACAATCAACGTACAACATAGAAGAAATCATCTCTCTAACTATCCTGGTTCAAAAGTTGTATCGGAACATTTCACGTCGAAATACCTCGCCAAGTCCAGACCGGGGCGATAGGTAGTATCTGACACCGTCCGCTCGGGACTGACATCGACTTGGACTCGGGCTAATGATGGGGAGGCGTTTAAGGACGTGAACATTTTTCCTTATAAAAATTAAAGTCGACAATGAATATTGATTCTGATTACTGATTTACGCTTTAAAAACACATTAGAAGGCAACCAAATCAAATTTGAGGAAATTCCAAAATCAGAAAATTTTTTTTCAAAAAAAAAAAAATCCGAAAAATATTTTTCGATTCTGATTACTGATTTACTCTTTTAGAACACATTAGAAGGCAACGAAATCAAATTTGAGTGAAATCCAAAATCAGAAAATATTTTTCGAAAAAAAAAAAAAATTCGAGAACACCTCGGTCATGGCAAGTTATTTTCCACAATCCATTCCCCAATCAACGTACATCCCAGAAAAAATCATCTCTCTAACTATCCTGGTTCAAAAGTTGTATCGGAACATTTTCACGTCGAAAATATATCTCAGAGTCCAGACCGATGCAGAACGTAAACTCGATCATACCGATGCTTCACGTAATCTCGATCTTACCGATGCACAACGTAAACTAGATCACACCGATGCAGAACGTAAACTCGATCATACCGATGCACCACGTAAACTCAGGCAGACCGATGCAGAACGTGAACTCGATCTTACCGATGCACCACGTAATCTCGATCTTACCGATGCACCACGTAAACTCGGGCAGACCGATGCAGAACGTGAACTCGATCTTACCGATGCACCACGTAAACTAGGGCTGACCGATGCATCACGTAAACGACGATCGAGAGGCGCGAAAGGACGTGAACGTTTTTCATTATAAAAATTGAAATAAATGATAAATAATGATTCTGATTGTTGGTTATCATTTTTAATAAGCATTAGGAGGCAACCAAATGAAATTTGAGGAAATTCCGATAATAGAAAATTTTTTCGAAAAAAAAAAAAAATTCATGAAATCCTCGGTCATCGCAAAATATTTACCATATTCTGTTCGATAATCAACGTATATTTAAGAAGGAATCATATCTGTATCTATCTTGGTTCAAATTTTGTATCGGAACATTTTGACCAAAGTCCGAGCTTCGGCCGAAACAGACACCGCTGACCTGGCCTATCGATCGACCGAGAGTCGGGGATAGAGCGTAAGTGTTGTCTGGAGGGGAACCCTGTGCTCTCCTGACATATATAGGGAAGGTGGTCGCGTTGGGCGATGCAGAACGTTTGGATCGGGAATTATATTTTTGGTTCAGCTATTGGAATATGGTTTATTGTTGGTATATATTGGCGAAATAACGTTCTTACTGACTGGGGATATTCATAAAAATGAGTCCGGAGATTTTCAGATCGAAGTCCGAGTGATCCGACTTGGAAGGCGTGTTGGGTGGGTCGAGATGGCTTAGATAGATCAGACGAGGCGGGCTAAGTGTTGACGTCATGCATCGGTCCATTTTCAGATTGAGTCCGAGTAATCCGACTTTGAAAGAGTGTTGGGTGCGTCGAGACTGTTTAGATAGATCGGACGAGGCGGACTAGGTGTTAACGACATGCATCGGTATATTTTCTGATCGGAGTCCGAAGAAATCGGCCCTAGTAGGCGCAGCGGACGGTCGAGACGGCCTCGGTGGGTCGGATCGATCGGGAAAAGTTTGCTAAATCGTGTCTGGAGGGGAACCTTGGGTTCTCCTGACATATATAGGGGATAAGGTTTGGGTGAACGATTCTTCACGTAAAAGTTGAGTAATTTATTTTTCGATAAGCTTTTGGATATTGATGAGAAGTATATGTATATCTTCGATTAAAAGAATTCTTACCGTCTCCATGTATATTATATTAGATATATAAGAAATAGTTAACGTGATGCATCGGCCGATTTCCGGATCGGAGTTCGAGAGATGCGACTTTCGATGCGCGATGGGTGGTTCGAGACGGCCTAGATCGATCGGACGAGGCGGACTAGGTGTTAACGACATGCATCGGCGGATTTTCTGATCGGAGTCCGAAGAAATCAGCTCTAGTAGGCGCGGCGAACGGTCGAAACGGCCTCGATCGATCGGACGAGGCGGACTAGGTGTTAACGACATGCATCGGCGGATTTTCTGATCGGAGTCCGAAGAAATCAGCTCTAGTAGGCGCGGCGAACGGTCGAAACGGCCTCGGTGGGTCGGATCGATCGGGAAAAGTTTGCTAAATCGTGTCTGGAGGGGAATCCGGGGTTCTCCTGACATATATAGAAGGGGTGGAGAATGGGTCCTGTCCTAGACTGTTTGGAGTTCTTTTTAGGATGATATTCAGTTGGTAAGTGGTAGACCCGAATCCGACCTCGGCGTTTGGGTACTGGCAAGGTGTGTTGGTTTCGGCTTTCGCATCTTGGGTCGCTTTCGTCAACCTCATGCAGCGAGGTCGCGGTCCGCTTCGTCTCTTTGTAGTCGAATGGCCTTTAAGCGACCAACCTTAAAATCGTGATCCTCTGCCCGTTGCGGGTTATGTTCACAAAAAATTTGCAACCACTCAATTCGTTCCGAGCGACAAATATTGTTGAATCTCGAATCACCGTGTCGTTATATTCACATGTATAGCGAAGGGTCGAGATGGAATGTGTATAAGAAATTAGTTGATAGCCGGGGGTTCGTATTATATATGGACGCCTTGGCGAGGGATTGTTTCTAGAAACTTTCTCATTTTTGATCGGTGTTTTGTCCGAGATGATGATGATGTATATATAGCTTGAGTCTCATGCTGACTGGGGGCTGTTACGTCGTTTCGTCGAGGACTTGCACTTACTGATGTGCGGCGCTAGTCGAAGTCAATCGACATGGCTAGTGCCACATGACGAGAGGCGAACGGGTTTGGCCATACCGGCAATCTCGTGGACCGATCGTATAAGCACGCAGTTCCCTGGTTGATCCTGCCAGTAGTCATATGCTTGTCTCAAAGATTAAGCCATGCATGTCTCAGTACAAGCCAAATTAAGGTGAAACCGCGAAAGGCTCATTAAATCAGTTATGGTTCCTTAGATCGTACCCACATTTACTTGGATAACTGTGGTAATTCTAGAGCTAATACATGCAAATAGAGCTCCGACCGGGAACGGAAGGAGCGCTTTTATTAGATCAAAACCAATAGGTGGCGGGTTCGCTCGTCATCGTACAATTTGGTGACTCTGAATAACTTTAAGCTGATCGCATGGTCTCGTACCGGCGACGCATCTTTCAAATGTCTGCCTTATCAACTGTCGATGGTAGGTTCTGCGCCTACCATGGTTGTTACGGGTAACGGGGAATCAGGGTTCGATTCCGGAGAGGGAGCCTGAGAAATGGCTACCACATCCAAGGAAGGCAGCAGGCGCGCAAATTACCCACTCCCAGATCGGGGAGGTAGTGACGAAAAATAACGATACGGGACTCATCCGAGGCCCCGTAATCGGAATGAGTACACTCTAAACCCTTTAACGAGGATCCATTGGAGGGCAAGTCTGGTGCCAGCAGCTGCGGTAATTCCAGCTCCAATAGCGTATATTAAAGTTGTTGCGGTTAAAAAGCTCGTAGTCGAATTTGTGTCTCGCGCCGTCCGGTTCATCGTTCGCGGTGTCAACTGGCGTGTCGCGAGACGTCCTGCCGGCGGGTCGTTCGCAAGGGCGGCCCAAATTGCCCCGCCGCGGTGCTCTTCACTGAGTGTCGAGGTGGGCCGGCACTTTTACTTTGAACAAACTAAGGTGCTTAAAGCAGGCTGAAATTTTGCCAGAATATTTTATGCATGGAATAATGAAACAGGACCTCGATTCTATTTTGTTGGTTTTCGGAACCTCGAGGTAATGATTAACAGGAACGGATGGGGGCATTCGTATTGCGACGTTAGAGGTGAAATTCTTGGATCGTCGCAAGACGGACAGAAGCGAAAGCATTTGCCAAAAACGTTTTCATTGATCAAGAACGAAAGTTAGAGGTTCGAAGGCGATCAGATACCGCCCTAGTTCTAACCATAAACTATGCCAGCTAGCGATCCGCCGACGTTCCTCCGATGACTCGGCGGGCAGCTTCCGGGAAACCAAAGCTTTTGGGTTCCGGGGGAAGTATGGTTGCAAAGCTGAAACTTAAAGGAATTGACGGAAGGGCACCACCAGGAGTGGAGCCTGCGGCTTAATTTGACTCAACACGGGAAACCTCACCAGGCCCGGACACCGGAAGGATTGACAGATTGAGAGCTCTTTCTTGATTCGGTGGGTGGTGGTGCATGGCCGTTCTTAGTTGGTGGAGCGATTTGTCTGGTTAATTCCGATAACGAACGAGACTCTAGCCTGCTAACTAGGCGTATTAGACATCCTCAAAGGCCCCCGGCTTCGGTCGGTGGGTTTTTACTGTCTGCGTACATTATATTCTTCTTAGAGGGACAGGCGGCTTCTAGCCGCACGAGATTGAGCAATAACAGGTCTGTGATGCCCTTAGATGTTCTGGGCCGCACGCGCGCTACACTGAAGGAATCAGCGTGTCTTCCCTGTCCGAGAGGACCGGGTAACCCGTTGAACCTCCTTCGTGCTAGGGATTGGGGCTTGCAATTGTTCCCCATGAACGAGGAATTCCCAGTAAGCGCGAGTCATAAGCTCGCGTTGATTACGTCCCTGCCCTTTGTACACACCGCCCGTCGCTACTACCGATTGAATGATTTAGTGAGGTCTTCGGACCGGTACGCGGTGGCGTTTCGGCGTCACCGCTGTTGCTGGGAAGATGACCAAACTTGATCATTTAGAGGAAGTAAAAGTCGTAACAAGGTTTCCGTAGGTGAACCTGCGGAAGGATCATTAACAAGATTTGTTTTGTGCGTATTTCATTATACAAACAAAAACATAAATCAAGTTTTAGAAACCGAAACCGTCATCGTCGATCAAGCAGTTGGCTCGAGGTAGCTTCAATCGATCGGATTAGCCTTCCTTAACATTTTGTGGGAGCGGCGCCGTGAGATAATAGTGAGCTATCACGTTGCCCGATCGACGTTAAACATCTGGTCGGCGTCTCCTCTTGGCTTACGTCCGTCGTTTCAGAACGATCGCAGATTATGTGAGCATTTGGTTAGACGATTATGACCGGAACCCTATATGGATGCGATCGTTTAGACCGATTATCCGGGTACCTAGAACGCACGTAGAGTTTTGTGGTTGGGCGAAGTTTCGTGATGTGCACGGAACGAGGAGCCGGCCGCTGGCTTTGCGTTCGTGTGGTTGGGCGAAGTTTCGTGATGTTTACGAGATGAGGAGCCGGCCGCCTATGTCGGCGTTTGTGGTTGGGCGAAGTTCCTTGACGGAACGAGGAGCCGGCTGCTTATGCTGACGTTCGTGGTTGGGCGAAGTCTTGTGATATCCTCGAAACGAGGAGCCGGCCGCACGTGTGTGCAGCCTTCGTTGTAGGTCCATGTTTAGAGATGCTCACGAGATGAGGAGCCGGCCGCTTATGTCGGCGTTTGTGGTTGGGCGAAGTTCCTTGATGGAACGAGGAGCCGGCTGCTTA